>NC_056705.1:5429681-5729681 GCF_018831695.1 Puntigrus tetrazona
ATCTGTTTCTATTGAATGTACTTACTGCGTAGTTGCTGCCATTAATTTCATGTGGTTGGTCTCCTAAACATCCGATCACTGGCGCCGAAATCTCTCATAGTACATGAACTAATTACAGACAAAAGTTTTGACGCGCTCTGCCTGACTGAAACATGGCTGAAACCTAACGATTACATCAGTTTAAATGAGTCGACTCCATCAGGGTACTTATATAAGCACGAGCCCCGCCGGTCAGGTCGAGGTGGAGGTGTTGGAGCTATATATCGTCAGGAGCTAAATGTTACTCAGAGAACTGGAATTAGCTATAACTCTTTTGAACTGCTTGATCTTAATGTTACGCTTATGGATGCTACAAAGAAATCTCTGTTATCTCTTTCTCTTATCTCTGTGTATAGACCACCAGGACCTTATGTAGATTTTCTTAAGGAATTTGCTGATCTTATTTCAGACTTAATAATTAATAAAGACAGAGCACTTATTATCGGTGATTTCAACATTCATGTTGTGACCCAAATAATACAGTAGGAGCTACTTTCACAAATTTATTAACATCTTTTGGGCTAAAGCAAAATGTAATCGGCCCAACTCACTGCTGTAAGCATACATTAGATTTAATTATTTCGCATGGCATCGATGTTTTAGACCTAGATATCTTACCTCTAAGTGACGATATCACTGATCATTTCCTCATATCCTATAAACTTTCTGTAAGTGAGATTAACCGAGCCGCACCTCGTTACCAACTGGGTAGAACCATTATCCCAACCACTGTAGATAAATTCACAAATAACCTACCAGATCTATCCGACCTGCTCCGCAAACCTGAGAAAGCAGATGATCTTGAGCAAATGACCAGCAGTATGTGCAGTATCTTCACTCGCACATTAGATACTGTCGCTCCCATCAAGTTAAAACAGATTAGAGAGAATAAAAGTGTACCATGGTACAATAGTCATACACACTCTCTAAAAACAGCTACTCGTTCACTAGAACGTAAGTGGAGAAAGACTAAGCTAGAGGTTTTTAGAATTGCCTACAAGGACATTATGTGCACTTACAGACAGTCACTAAAAGCAGCCAGAGCCGAGCACCTCCGTAAACTCATTGAAAGCAACCAAAACAATCCGAGATTTTTATTTAGCACAGTGGCTAGATTAACAAATGATCGGTCAGCAACAGAACGCTGCACACCCTCTCAGTTAAGTAGCAATGACTTCATACAATTCTTCACTAATAAAATAGATAATATCAGACTTAAAATAACAGAAAATCAACCCTTAACTTTGTCCTATAGTCCAGCCTCACTCAGTACCCAGCAAATTCAGTTACAGTGTTTTGCAACCATAGGACAGGAAGAGTTCAATAAACTAATCACTAAGTCTAAATCTGCCACATGTGTATTAGATCCTATTCCAACTAAATTTCTGAAAGATATATTACCAGCAGCTGGTGAACCTCTTCTAAATATTATTAACTCCTCCCTATCGTTAGGTCACGTACCCAACCCATTCAAATTAGCAATTATTAAGCCTATGATCAAAAAACCACAACTTGATCCTAATGAACTATCTAATTACAGACCGATATCAAATCTCCCATTTATATCAAAAATATTAGAAAAAGTTGTGTCAGCGCAGCTATGCTCCTTCTTACAGATGAATGATGTCTATGAGGAGTTTCAGTCAGGTTTTAGACCGCACCATAGCACAGAAACCGCATTAGTTAAAATCACTAATGACCTGCTCTTATCCTCCGACCGAGGCTGCGTCTCGCTACTCGTTTTATTGGATCTCACTGCTGCATTTGACACTATAGATCATAATATTCTCCTGGAGCGTTTAAACACCGCTGGTGTACAGGGACAGGCTTTAAAGTGGTTTAAATCATACCTATCAGACCGTTATCAATTTGTAGATATAAACGGAGACCGCTCTACTACAATGCCCGTAAAGTGTGGTGTGCCTCAAGGATCAGTTCTAGGCCCCTTACTGTTCTCTATATACATGCTGCCCCTGGGAACATTATTAGGAAGCACAGGGTTAATTTCCACTGTTATGCAGATGACACACAGCTATACATTTCATCTAAGCCTGATAAGTTATCAGAAATGTCTAAATTAACAGAGTGTGTTAAAGACATAAAAGACTGGATGACTAGAAATTTTCTTCTATTAAACTCTAATAAAACAGAGGTGCTCCTTATCGGACCAAATTCATGTTTGCAGCAAATTTCTGAGCTCAAACTACAATTAGATGGATGTGATATAAACGTTACTCCGACAGTTAAAGACTTGGGTGTGATATTGGACAGCAACCTGTCCTTGAACACCATATCACTCATGTTACAAAATCTGCCTACTTTCATCTTAGAAATATTGCTAAACTCAGACACATGCTCTCTCTCTCAGATGCAGAAAAGCTAGTTCATGCATTCATGACATCTAGGCTGGATTACTGTAATGCCCTGCTCGCTGGTTGTCCAGCATCTTCAATAAACAAGCTTCAGTTAGTGCAGAACGCAGCCGCTCGAGTTCTTACCAGGACAAGGAAATATGATCACATAACCCCAGTTTTATCCTCCCTGCACTGGCTGCCTGTTCATTTCGGATTGATTACAAAGTACTGTTACTGACCTACAAGGCTCTAAATGGTTTAGCCCCCATTTATCTGACCAGCCTTCTGTCTCGCTACAACCCGTCACGCTCTCTAAGATCCCAAAACTCAGGGCTCCTGGTAGTTCCTCGTATAGCAAAGTCTACTAAAGGTGGTCGAGCGTTTTCACATTTGGCACCTAAACTTTGGAATAACCTTCCTGCTAATGTTCGGGGATCAGACACACTCTCTCAGTTTAAGTCTAGGCTAAAGACATATCTTTTTAGCAAAGCATACTCGTAAAGATTAACAGAAACCTATGCTACAGTACATCGTGATTCCCAATAGTATGAATGGCCGCTACTCTAATTATCCTTCTGTCTCCACCTCGGGATGTACATCCCGAGGCATCTAGTTACCGAGCCTCTCCAGTGGACCCAGTGAGGAGATGACCTTCCTGCGATGACGTCGAGGAAAACTCAACCTTCTGTCTGGACTAAATCTATCTTGGACTTTCTACATTGTAATTCATCCAGCTGTTTTGTAACGCATCCTGTTGTGTGGTGACTTGCTTATGTCTGTGGAACGATTTGCTTTTGTCTTGTAATAACTTGCTTTTGTGAAGCTGCTTTGGAACAATAGCCATTGTAAAAAGCGCTATACAAATAGAATTGAATTGAATTGAATTGAATTGAATTGTTTCCAATAGTCAGAAGACAGCTTGCTCTGTTAAATGCTAAATGAACATCTTATGTATACTTTCATTCTTTCTTGTTCTTAAAATCTGTGTTTTTAAAAGAGAGAGAGAGAGAGGTGTGCAGCAGGAAAGAGACCTCAGACTCAATCAATCAATCAATCATTTTTATTTATATAGCGCTTTTAACAACACAGGTTGCATCAAAGCACTGTACAGTATAATGACAGGGATGTATAATGACGAGAGTGACCAATTTCTTATTAAATGCAGAGACGGTCTCTGTAGTCAATTCAACGATAGTCACTAGAAGTTAAGTGTCCCCAACCAAGCAAGCCAGAGGCGACAGCGGCAAGGAAACAAAACCCCATCCATACAGAATGGAGAAAAAAAAACCTTGGGAGAAACCAGACTCAGTTGGGGTCAGTTCTCCTCTGACCGGACGCCCAGCACTTAACTTCTAGTTCAACTCGTGGGGCTGTAAGCTTCAGATGTATCATTTTATTTTGCTACAAGCAGAACACAAGAAGCACATTCAACTTGGACATGGTGGTCATGGTAATAAACACCGTAACCAGAAACGTCTCAGGTTACGAATGTAACCATGGTTCCTCTAGGGAACGAGACGCTGCGTCACAAACGCTTTGGGAACGCCTTCGGCGTGAGCCGTTCTGAACCACGTGTGAAATCTGTCCAATGGAGAGGAGCGACGTCATGGACGAGATGACGTCGCCGACCAGGAAGTATAAAGTCACGCTCTGCGATGCCGGCACCAGCCTCTGTAGTGAAGTAAGCGCCGGCAGGGGTGCGGGAAGTATGGCATCGGGACGCAGCGTCTCGTTCCCTAGAGGAACCATGGTTACATTCGTAACCTGAGACGTTCCTCTTCAGGAACTCGAGCTGCGTCACAAACGCTTTGGGAACGAGATGCCCACGCCGCCATAATTCCAAGGCCCTGCCTGAAAAGGGGTCCTCAGACCACCCATCAGAATAAGACAGAGGAGCCAGGAGCGGGCCTCATGTCGAAATTATAGAAAGGGCAAAGTGGAGGGCGTGGACCACCCCGCAGCTTCTGCTAAGGTAGGCCATGGAGGCCGCCATATCCCTTGTTGAGTGGGCCTTGAGCCCAAGAGGGCACGTGAGTGCCGAGGCCTCATAGGCCAGGTGGATAGCCTCGACTATCCACCTGCTGAAGTTTGCTTAATAGCAGCACAACCCCTATCTGTCGGGCCAAGCGGATAAGTAACTGGCCCGACCTCCAGAGAGACACAGTTCTGCACTACATGTCCAGTACTCGCACTGGACGCATTTGCAGTTGGACTTTAGCTGCCTGGAAGGGGTGAGGACAGGAGGCCTGCAGTACGATCGGTTGTGGTGTAACAGAGGGCACTTTAGGTGTATAACCCACTCTTGGGTATGCAAAAACCTTGGCCATGCCTGGGGCAAAGTCCAAGTAGTAGGGGCCACGGAGAGGGCCTGCAGATCTCCCACCCTCCAAAGAGAGGTGATGGCGAGGAGAAATGCTGTCTTATCCTATAAGACAGGTAAGGGAACCTCTTCGAGGGGCTCGAAGGGTGTCTTACACAGAGCCTCTAACACCACAACCAAATCCCAGGGGGGAACTCTGGTCCGCACTGGAGGTCTCAGCCTCAGCACACCGTGGAGGAATCGTGTAACTAATGGGTGTCTGCCCACTGAGTGGCCACCAATAGGGTCATGATATGCAGATATGACTGGCACGTAGACCTTAGGATGGAGTGGTTAACCCGGTGGAGAATGTCGCCTGGAGGAACTCCAGCACTGAACCTACTGGGCAGTTAACTGGGTTCAAGTGGCGGTCTCCACACCAGGAAGTGAACATTCCTCACCTCCTGGCATACACGCTCCTCGTTGAGGGAGCTCTGGATTGGAGGATGGTCTCGACAACCTTAGCTGAAAGACCAGAGGCTATGAGTCGTGCCCCGTCAGGGGCCACACCCACAACTTCAGTAACTCCGGGCGAGGGTGAACTATTGTTCCCTCCGCCTAAGAGAGTAGATCTGGCCTCAGGGGGATCTCCCACGGATGACCGTCTACTAGGCCGATGAGGTCCGTGAACTATACTCGGCCCGGCCAGAACGGGGCTACGCGCAGTAGTCTGATTCCGTCCTGGCGCACTCTCACCAGAGCTCCTGGGAGCAGGGCAATCGGAGGAAATGCGTACAGGCGACGTCTTAGCCACGCCTGTGACATGGCATCCAGTCCCAGGGGAGCTGGATGAACTAGAGAGAGCCAGAGGGGACATTGTGCATTCCCTCGAGAAGCAAAGAGGTCCACCTCTGCCTGGTACAATGCCGACCAGATCTGCTTCACCACATCGGGGTGAAGCATCCATTCCCCCGGCCTCAACCCCTGTCTCGACAGGGTGTCGGCTCCCGTATTGAGATGCCCAGGGATGTAGGTCGCTCTCGGCGAGCAGATTTTGTCCTGGGACCACACAAGGATCTGGTGCGCCAGCTTGTTCAAGGGGCGCGAACGCAGACCTCCTTGGTGGTTGATGTAAGAGACCACCGCTGTGTTGTCGGTGTGTACCAACACATGGTGACCTCTCCGGTCTGGGAGGAGGTGCTTCAAAGCACGAAATACAGCTAACATCCCTAGCTGCATGATATACCACCCCTGGTGGTGATAGCCACAGACCGTGGGCCAGGCGCTCGTTCAGCACTGCGCCCCAACCGGTTAGGAATGCATCTGTCGCAAGCAAGATGCGGCGACAAAAGCTCCTAACACTGGGCCCTGATTCGGAAACCAAGGTTACTCCATGTAGGCATGACATGATGCTTGATTCTGCGGAGTGGGTTTCCCCTCGGGGAAAGCCCCTTGGTCCTGAGTCGCCACTGTAGGAGTCTCATGTACAGCAGGCCAAAAGGTATCACGTTGGGACGCAGCTGCCATCAGCCCCAGCAGTTTTGATACTGCTTGACAGTGATTGACTGGCCTCCCTGACTCTCTCGACTGACGCGTGAGGATCGACTGCACACGAGCAGGAGATAATTGTGCCCGCATCGTGGTGAATCCCATACCACGCCTGGGTATATGGCCTCTGATCAGGACGCAATACCTCTTCTTGGCGTTCAGTCTCAAACCCCACTCCCCCATATGGGACAGAACAACATCTCGATGTTGAACTGCCATCTGCTCTGATTGAGCTAATATCAACCGATCATCGATATAGTTGAGTATACGGATGCGCTGGAGTCGCAGTGGAGCCAGAGCTGCATTCATACACTTCGTAATTGTGCGGGGTGAGAGCTTTTAACCACACGGATCTGGTGCGCCAGCTTGTTCAAGAAGCGCGAACACAGTTCTCCCAGGTGGTTGATGTAAGAGACCACTGCTGTGTTGTCAGTATGCACCAACACATGGTGACCTCTCAGGTCTGGGAGAAAGTGCTTCAGAGCACGAAATACAGCTAACATCTGTAGCAGATTGATATGCCACCTCTGGTGGTGATCGCTCCACAGACCGTGGGCCGTGCGCCCGTTGAACACTGCGCCCCAACCGGTTAGGGATGCATCTGTCGCAAGGGAAGTCCGGCGACATAGAGCTCCTAACCTTGGGCCCTGATTCAGGAACCAAGGCTTCCTCCACAAGTCTAAGCCTGAACTGCATGGCGTGACACTTTGATTTTGCGGAGTGGGTTTCCCCTCGGGGAGAACCCCTTGGTCCTGAGCCACCACTGTAGGGGTCTCATGAGCAGCAGGCCAACGGGTATCACGTTGGACACAGCTGCCATTAGGCCCAGCAGTCTCTAATACTGCTTGACAGTGAATGACTGGCCTTCCCTGACTCTCTCGACTGACATGAGGATCGACTGCACACGAGCAGGAGACAAACGTGCCCACATCGTGGTCGAGTCCCACACCACGCCTAGGTATATGGTCCTCTGAGCGGGACGCAATACACTCTTGTTGGCGTTCAGTCTCAAACCCAACTCCCCCATGTGAGACAGAACAACATCTCGATGCTGAACTGCCATCTGCTCGGATTGAGCTAATATCGAGCAATCGTCGATATAATTAAGTATGCGGATGCCCTGGAATCTCAATGGAGCCAGAGCTGCATCCATACACTCCATACATGTGCGGGGTGAGAGTGCTAGGCCGAACGGAAGTACTCGATATTGGTTTGCTACGCCCCGAAAGCGAACCTCAGAAACTTCCCGTGTTGAGGAAGGATGATGGTAAGCATTTTGAACTTCAGTCTGTGACTGAGCGTTTCAAGACCCTCAGATCTATGATAGGACGCCACCCTCCCGTCCTTCTTCGGAACAATGAGGTAGCTGTAAAACCGACCTGAATTCGATAGCCTTCCTCTATCATTTGTATGACCCATTGAGATACATTTGGCAGAAGTTTCCACGCTGCTAAATAATCTACTAAGGGAATCAGCCTCTCGAAGCTGACCTCTGGTATATGATGAGATACGGGTGACTCGGTGGCCTGAAGCGGCTGACCGGCAGGCAGACACCGGGCTAGCTGTAAGCGGGACCCCGCAGGGGTGGCGCGTTCCTGGCCGTGATGCACCCGGGTGAATCCGGCTGGGAAGCGTGCTGGAAGCCTCCGCGCTCTGGCACGAGGGCAGAGATAGCGGAGTTACTCCCCTGAGGGCACTGAGGAGGAACGGGTGCCGTCTGACCAGGCATAACCTGATCCTCCCCAGGAGGGCAGCCCTCAGAAGCCCTGAATCACTCATCTCAGGGCTTCTTGGCCGCGACTTCCTGTCCAAAAGGCCCTCAGGTCTTTAGACCCGAAGTCCCGGCCCAGAGCGTCGCTTCGCCCCCTGCTGTTTTTTAGAGGGGGAACGAGAGGCGACGCTCTGTTTCTGTGCTCGCCTGTATGAGGAGCTGGCACACGATGGGGGCATCTCTCGTCCTGATGCCCCTGAGATCGACGTGGGAGGATGCTTTTGAACGCCGCCGCCTGTTTACGGGCCTCCTGGTGCCTATCGACGACCTCGTTGACAGAGTCGCCGAATAGGCCAGAAGGCTGCAGGGGGGCGTCCAATAGGCAGACCCTGTCCCGCTCTTTTATATCGGACAGGGTCAGCCAGAGATGCCTCTCCGCGGCCACAAGGGATGACATAGACCGCCCCAAAGCACGTGCGGTCTCCCTTGTGACGCGGAGGCAGAGGTCAGTAGTCCGACGCAGTTCTGCGATGTCATCGGACCTGACCCCCTCTCCCTCATCGACCTCTTTCAGCAGGTCGGCTTGGTATGCCTACAACACCGCCATTGTGTGCATGCAAGACCCAGCCAGACCTGCTGCCGTGTACCCCTTAGCCACCAAAGCCGACGTTGTTCTCAGCGGCCGATGGTAAGGTCGGAGCCTTCAAAGACGATGCCAAACCGGGGGACAGATAGGTAGCAAGCGACTGTTCTACCCGGGGCATCGCCTTATAGCCGCACTCCGCGACTCCCGCCACATTGCTATAATAACTAACAGCGGTGGGGGGAAAAACGCGAGCGGAGTACGGCCTTGCCCAGGACCTCGACAGCTCACTGTGGAGGTCTGGGAAGAACGGAAGGCTCCGTCTTGGAGGTGGCTGCTTCGCTCTCAGAAATCTATCCTCTAACTTAGACTTCTGAGGCTGAGCAATTCGCTCGTCGGGCCAATCGATATTTAATCTAGCTACCGCACGAGTAACCACCTCCAAGAGCTCCTCATACTGGGGCGTGCGCAATGGCACATCGTCCACCACGTCAACATCAACCTCCTCGGAGGAAGAGTGAAGCAGCAGTGGGCGTCTCCCCCATGGCCGAAGAAGCCGAGTTCGGGCTTCGGACACCTGCGGATCGGCGCCCGATCTGGCGGATTCTGACGGAGAAAAGGACGAGCCCGTCTCCATCTCCTCCGCCAGATCGAGTTGCGATCCCCAGCCGTGCGTTCGCCGCTCCACCTCGGCGGCAGCGGGTCCCGCACCTCTGGGAACGCCGGTGAAGGCTCCCTCCTTGAGAGAGCCCTCCGGGGCGAGTGTTCGCAGTGGTAGCTGCGAACAATGCGGCAATCAGTCCCCTCGAGGGCTGACGCCGCGTGCTCCGCTCCCAGGCACGCCACGCACAAGCTGTGTGTGTCCCCACCCGTGATATAACGAGGGCAGGGATCAGCACACCGCCTGAAACGTGACGGATCACCCTTTTTAAATTTCCTCTCTAGCCCCTGAATATCAGCCATAATACAATATTTAAGCTGGACAAACAGACAGCAAATAGACAATACAAAATAACACGTAGCGCTTACTGAACAGCAGAAAGCTGGTGCCGCATCGCAGAAGCGTGACTTTATACTTCCTGGTCGGCGACGTCATCTCGTCCATGACGTCGCTCCTCTCCATTGGACAGATTTCACACGTGGTTCAGAACGGCTCACGCCGAAGGCGTTCCCAAAGCGTTTGTGACGCAGCTCGAGTTCCTGAAGAGGAACCGCTCTCGTGTTCAAGCTTAATGCGCATCTCGTATATAAAAAGCATTTTAGGGGACCCATGGCTTATGAGGTCCCAAGGCAGTCTCCTACCTTTGCCTAATGGGTAAGTCCTATGCAATTTTAACTCTGAAACCTAAAGTAAACATGTCTTTATAAGATTTTAAAGGTATAGTTTACTTTGAAACTAAAATTTGTTTTGTTTATCAGCTTACCTCAAGGGCATCTAAGGTGTAGTCGTCACTTTGGGTGATCTGAGGGTTACCGTGAGCTTCTCTGCCAGGTCTGTCCCCGCGGATCTCTGACACCTCATCATATCAGTTCCTTTCCTCCTGGAAGTTCATGAGAAGCTGACTAAATTGTGGATAATCCCTTTCTTGGGCAGAAACCGCTCATCTCCCTCTTCCGTCCTCACCACCCTCGATGGCGGGGTAGCTAGGGGGTACATGGACATTGCCCAGGTGGAGAGGGTGGTTGCAGTGCACTTGTGTCTTGTGCTGTTGGTTGTGACAAGGTTCAGATTGTGGAGTTTTGATGTGGACCCCAGTCTGTTATTGACACAACTCATAGTGACTGACAGACAGAAAATGTCTCTGTTAAATATGTAACCCTAGTTCCTTGATGGAGGGGATGGAGACATTATGTCCCCTTGCCACAACCTCAAACCATCACTGCTTGGCCAGGGATGGCCTCTGGGTTCCTCAGCAAAACCTTGCAAGTAGTCCTCTATTTATACCTGTGTTTTTTTCTTAATCAGAGCTGATCAGGACTCCAAGCAAGATCCCAGACTGTCTATAACTCCATCAGGGACCGAGGGTAACATACATAACTGAGACAATTTTAAGAAAATAGAATTTAGACGCCTAAGGTCCAGTGTGTTTATTTCCTGTTCTAATAAAATTTAATCAACAGGACTTTTACTATAGTTTTATCCTGGATGAAATCACTTGACTTCATGGGGTGAGACAGAAAAAGTAAATCTGCCATACATGTAAATAAGACATTATTCTTAATTGTTAAATTATGTTTGTGATTTATTCAGTATTTTTCTTAATGTTATGAAATGGAGATTTTGAATAACCAAATAAATAATCTGTCAGTCCAATCTGTATCCTGACAAGAAAATGACACACTTTGCATTTAGTGGACAAATTCAAATTAGCTAAAGTAAATAAGACTGTGAGCATGTTTACATGCACTGCAGTAAGCTGATAACTCACGATACGCTGATTGTGTGGTGGTGAAACCCTGATGTAACGGTAAACCAAGAAACTAAGGTTTACAGGCCTAGATATGGGACAATCATGCAGCTCTAGTTCTTCATATAATTTTCTGTTGTATTAAAACAGGCCTAACAGTGGTTTTGGGGCTTTGCATGACCATGATTAGATGAAATCACACAGACAGGGGCTGTCTTTGACAGCTTGACAGCGTCGTCTCATGTTTACTGGCCTCATGATGTTGTTCTGAGGCGATGCATCCACTCTTCCTCAAGGGCTACATGCAGTTCTGCCAGGTCACGTGGGGGTGCGGTACGATCATTCAGTCTCTGCTTCAACTGGACGTGCTCTATGGGGTTCAGGTCAGGGGACATTGATGGCCATACCATATGAGGCACTCTAACTTCTGGAAGTCGAGCTGTGACAATTCTGCTACAGTGTGGTGGAGCATTATCACCTATGAACAGAAAGTTGGGGTGTGCTGGCGGAAATGGGGGATGATGATGGGTTCTGTGATGTCTCTGAGATAAGAATGTGCAGTGACTGAGCCATCTACAATAACCAAATCTGTTTTGCGCTGACTGGTGATGCCTGTCCAGACTGTTGCTCCTCCTCCACCAAAGCAAACCTCCGGAGACCACGTTGACCTCAGCGTATTGCTCACCTCGCCTTCTCCAGCAACGGTGACCTGACACTCATCAGTAAACAGGACGGTAGACCACTGCTGCATTGTCCAGGTCACATGGACCTGTGCCTACTGCAAACGTTCACGGCATTCACGGTCAGTGGAGTCACCTGCAACGGTCGTCTGGCATTCAAGCCAAAGCGGTGGAATCGGTTGCTAATGGTTTGTCTGAAACCCTAGTACCCCTCACATCTCGTAAACAGGCCTGCAGCTGTGTGGCAGTTGCATAACAATGTCTGAGTGCATAGGTCCATAGGTACTGGTCATCATTACTGTCTCTCACTCGTGGGCTCCACTCCTGGGTCTGTCATGAACTCTGTCAGTAGTTCTGTGTCTTGATGCAAGTCTGCTGATGACACTTTGAGACACACCAAGTTCACAAGCAACATCTGATTTCCTGCCACCGACCCAAAGACTCGCCAAAGGCGGTTTTGTCTATTACACATTCAGACAGTTTAAAAGAAAATCACTTTCATCTGCTCCTTTTAATTGGTTCCCAAAAGTAAACAAGTTGTGACCGCTGCAGCGTGCTAACCCGTGCTAGCTTGTGTCCCTCCATTCAAGAATGCTACAATTTTGAAAATGAAATTCATTTCGCCAATAGTCAACAGATTTTGAGACACCAGAATTTGCTAAAACAAGTGCGAAAATTGGCGTTTGAGGAGTATGAAATCTCACCAAACCTTCGGCACAGCTGCAGAAACTTGCATATACATGTAAAAAATGTATCTATCAAAATTGCATTGTGTGAGTGAATGAGTGATGGAGACAGACAAAGAAATAGATACTTTGTTTTCTCTACAATCAAATGATTTAATCATGCTAAATGTAATACTTTAGAAGTAAATGAATAAATCAATAAAAGAATCAGTTGCAGAACCAGATGTGAATTCATCAGCTTTTTGAGTCTCCTTTAAGTGAACGTCTGCTCAGAAAATGCTTGAAGTATGATGGAAATTCATTGCTGTTATGTCCAGATTTGTTTATATGGATGCACTGGGAGTTTTGCCTAGAATGCAAATATCATGTTCATTAGTTTGTTATTTATTAATTTATTTTTAAACCAATATTAATACTTAGGTCACAATGAGAAATTTTATTTCACTGTGCAATATACTTGTTTTTGTAAATAATCTTTATTTTTGATTTCATAGAAACTCAGTATCACAAAAGACAAGTAAACAGCAGAAATTAAACTAGTTAGAAGCAATAGGCCCAAAACAAAAATGGATCTACACTGGGTGTGGCTGCATACTCACGACAGCAAAGCCAACCACGATACAGAAGATCTCTGCCGGTTGATTTCTACCAGTATATGACCCATCCCTACTTTTTTAAACCCAGATTATGGATAAAAGGGTTTTAAATTATTATTAGTTGTTGTACTGGTATGTTGCATTATTCTATTTACACAATTAGTTATTATAGTGTAAAAAATTACAAGTACATATGACTTAATCAGCTATTAGTAAAAGTAGTAAAATATTTAAACTATCTTGAAATGGCAAGGCTCTTGGATGATGTCACTCCCAGTCTTATTCTGGAAGAAATTTCCATCTTTTTGCATTTTCCATGAAAGCTTTACATCTTCAGCCATCCCGTTCTCCTTCAGTATCTTCTCTATCTGAAAACCAAACAGTCTTTTATTATGTAATCATCTTTGTTTCTTCACTGTCAGTATGATTTCTGTATACAGATATATGTTGTTAAATGAAGGCACCTGCAGCAGAACCTCTGTGATCACTGCAGGATCTTTCATATTTTGACTTGATTTGACCTCCAGTCTGACTGTATCCATCTTCTTCTCTGTGAGAGACACACATATAGTATGAAGAAATGCTCAGATTAATATGTTGTAGAAAAGAGCTGTGATCAGTGAATTATTATAGCAAGGTGTACTGTATTACTATATATTGTTTGTATTTGCGTTTTAGTTAATATTGAGCAACATTGAGCTACAAAGCCTTATAATTGCACATTTTAAAAGAGCAATGTTGTTTCTCTGTTTATGGGACTTTATTAATATTCTGTTTTGAATTTGTAAAAATAATGATCCACTACTGTAATTATTAGGACTCTCCATGGGTGTAATGTTTTTATACTGTACAGACTTTGTGCTATTATTGTTCTACACCTAAACTTATCCCTTACAGGAAACTATTGGCAATTTTACATATAAAACATACATTTAAAGCTTGACCCAAAAAATGTCCCCACAAGGTCAAAATTTACTGTACAGTATTCCTATCCTTGTGGAGACATTTGGTCCCATAACATCATAAATACCAGAAACCAGTACACACACACACACACACACACACACACACTCTGACTCACTCATCTCTCTTGACATCTAGTCTGGATACCGAACAATAAGAACATTTACACAAATTGTGCACGCTCCACTCATTAATTGCTTTAGAGTTGTTGTGGTTCCCTGGAGATTTAATCTAGAAAATATTTGCCATTTTGAACTTTCTGTAGGAAAACCATCTTTCCTAGTCTCCTTCAAGGGGCACTGACAAAGACATCAGTCATCAAAACATTTAAGTTGTCGTCATTTACTTACACTATTGTTTCAAACCTGGATGACTGCTGATATATTAAAGATGCTCTGAAACATGTTGGTAAGCATAAACGGATTTATATAATGATTTATTGGAATTGGTTATTAACAAAATAAATATTGAGAAAGGTTTCATTTTTATGTCAACCGCCCTTTTGAGTTGTTTGATAAAAATAAGCCGATGCATTACTTAGTCTTGGCTTATATTGACTAACTGGGCTGTTTGGTGGACAGCTTTAATGCTTTGAAATGTAAAAGGTCAAAAGACACCTGAGTAGCAGACAGGAAGTATTTAGTCGGACAATCTGCATACGTTCCACAGTCCAGTGAGAAGATGTTCCCACACAGAACTGATTGCCACCGAAATTGTTTGGCTGTCCGCTACCCCATATTCTGAGCGTGGATGTGCTCTGAATCGGACCAGACCCTAGGAGCAGTCCCGCTGCGTCCGATAGAGACCGATCCAAATTCCTTCAGTAAAACCCCGGGTACAGTTTTCAGCAGGTCATCATAGTCCACGTCAGATAGTCTGTCATCGGTGGTGGCGAGATCGGTGTAATACGTTCTGCAGTACGATCTGAGCCTAAGATCTAAGTCCAGTTCAGGAAGTCATGATTAAAGTAAAACATATAAGAGTTCACACAGGAACTCAGAGCTGCGGAAAGAGACAATATAATCACTGTCAAGTAAGTAAGATGTCAAATAAGACTGATTTTGGAGAAAACCGCCAATGAGCGTATGTACTGAATTTAAAATCTGCAGTTAGAAAACTTAAAACCAAGGGGATAATGTCAGTATGACTAAAACCATCAGTAAAAACCCTTCAGAATATAGAGGTCTCAACAGCTCTGTTTTTTTAGTCACATGGTCAAAGAAGGGTAAGAGAAGTTTATAACTGTTGCCCTGTCTCTTTTCTTTGCCGGGGGCTTTCCTTGGGGCTCCGTCCTCTCTCTTCTCGTACAATTAACTGTTTACGTTTTACCACCCTACATCTATTTTGTACCCATAACAAAGTGGCAGTGGGTGGTAATAGACTAGAGATGTACAGTTTTGTACCATCTTACTCAGAACGTTTCTTTAGTCATTTTGCAATTCTAAAGCATAAACCACTGTAGAGAAGCCACCCTGAAACCAACAGTCTGGAAAAACTACATTTTGTGATGTGAAAATATGAAATAATATCTGGCCCTGGTTACGTAACCTTCTCTTTGAACCATGTACACAGAGACATTAAATATAAATGTGATCCATTGTTCTTATGGCAATAAAATACAGCTGTAGTTTTGTGTTTTAATAACCAATAATAATGTTTAAAACACTGCAATAATGCAGATTTAATTTCACTTTTAGTGGTCAAAATGATCTTTTGCAAACCCGGGACAACTCACCTAATAACAGGGCAAAAATAAAATCCATCATGATGACGCACCAAAAAAAACAATCACAGATGCACAAACGCTCCGACTGCTTTAGTCAGGGTTGACAAGGATTTTGTAGGGTCTTTATCTCGGGCTGTCTCGTGAGTCTGTGTCGCTGTGTTTAGATGCTTGATAGTGACACATTGTTACCATGCTTTACATTGAAAATAACATTCAAACGATGATAGCACAGATTTCCATGTCCACCAAAACCACACACCCAAACGCCTGACTGTCTTTTGCAGGGGTTATATTAATGTAATGCTATACACCATGGTTTTTTGAACTCATGCTTGTTTAAATATTTAACATCATTGTATGTAAGTAGTTTTGATATGCTGGTACCAAATTCAATAAATATGTAAAACGTTTAGCATTTTGAATTGACATTGTTGTAGACAATATAGGTTTTGTTTTTATATCCTTACTGTATTGGTAAATATGATGACATAACAAAATTGCTGTATTTTTTAGACATATTCCATAGTACTGGACAATTTGAAACTGATTAAAAATGTATTATTACAGTATCCCAGAGCTGCATCATCTTCATATCCCTGCTCTGTTTTGACTGCATTATACCCTGTATGTCAGATGAAGTAGAAACTCACAAGTTAAAGACTTTATTGGCTGGTTTCCTCAAGATAAAGATTTCTCCTGTTGGGCAATTACAGGTAAAACCCCAGTACCATGTGTGGAATGAAGACCAGGAGTCAGAGATGAGATCAATCGAAGAAACATTTACTGAAGAAAACTAGTTTTGTCAGCTTAAATACTCGTGTTAAGTTCATAGGTCACTCTCCGTACATTATACAAACACAAGCAATTATATTTAGGTCACTAATTACGTCAATACATCAGTCAGCACAACTTACACAAGGTCTAGGGAAGTACGTACATCTCTAGATGATTATTTGGGTGTCAACAACTCCAAGCAAACCCAAATATAAAAGCGTCAGACACCTATGCTTCTTTAGGATGGCGACTGGACTATGTTCTCGCTCTGTGCGGGTTCAGATGTACTGTCATAACACTTATCTACTTCTCAAGGCTGCCTAGTTCTACCAAATGTTTTATCAGTACGGCTGGTTACGGTTACGGCTGAATATCACAGCTTTCTTTATTTCTCGTAGCTCACGTTGAGGAGAAGGGGGTGCTCCTACCATGGCTCTGTAAAAGCAGATGTAGATGCAACAATAACATCTTAAAAAGGACTTATGAGCAACAAATCACTTCTATGCATAACTGAATATTATATATGTAACCCACGCACTTAACTATCATGTGTTAATCACTTATCGTGTGTGTATTTCGAATAACTATTGAATGGTTTATAGGTTCATATTCATGTTTAGTATGTGTGTTTGATTTTTCAAAAGCGGTGCATCTCAGTATGTGACTGATGAGATATGTTGAACTATGAATTGGGAAGAGAAACATTGTAACACCTAGAGCTAAAAGAATATCTAATTGGTAAAAACACTTGGGATGTGTCCCAAGCCGAGTTTAAATACTCAAGACACCATGAAATTTGACTCTTAGATTTAGCTTTTTAGCTATGCTATTAGTCATGCTTTTTACCATCACTTTTGTGTTCTTTGAAAGTCATTCATTCAGCAACTACTGACATTCCAGCCAATCAGCAACCTCGTGAAAGCCCTTTCATACACAAGCACACACGTAACACAATTATGGGATTGATGGTTGTTCAGGTCTATGCGGTTGCACATATTGCTGTAAACTTTGAACATTTCCGTTCCCTTAAAGTCATCCTTTCTTCCCTTTCTCTCTTCCTGCAACTTTTACTTAACGTGGAATGTGCGTGTTTGTATGTTAGATTACTTTATATGTCTACTGATATTATTACCATTCTAATTAATGGTGTTTTCATTATGTTTTGGATATTTCGTGCAGTTTAATCGCTGGCTGACTCAGTGATTGGCTGTAAAACAGTGATTCTGTGCAAATTCTCCCACATTTTTTTATTATTCCCTTTTAAACTAATATGCTACAACTGTAAATGTTTTTTTTTTATTTTGGTGGGGTGGACCAGTGAAAGGAGAGAGAGACAAGTGAGTGAAGGAAACAAATGGGAGGAGAGATGAGGTGTGTCATGTGATTTACTTTTGAATAAGTCATCCTCCTTAAAAACCTATAAGTCACATTTTTCATCCTAAGAAAAAGACAGATGTCTTTTACATCAACCATGAAGAAGCTCTACATCGCCCTGTGGATCTTACTGGGTAACGTACAACACATTATATCACTATATCTGCTAATTCACTAGATTTACACTAATAGTAACATGGCAATATTTTTCTTTGTCAGAAATGTATTCAAATGATATTTCTATTTTATTGATATTTCTATCTAATTTTTACTCACCTTGCATTTTCTTTTCACATCTTCTGTTTTTACATGCTTTGCATTTTTACTTTTCTCAAAGTACAGATTGTGAATTTGCATCATCATTGGATCGCTGGAATAATTTTTGTTAGTTGGAGTGTCTAGTTCTGCTTTACAGCACCAAACGATCTTGAAAACCATGCTCATTTGTTTATGTAAATGATCTGTCGAGAGTCTGAGAAAGGCTGCCGTCACATCATCCAGGTGGAGGCTACACACTGGTGGTGGTTGAGGAGAGATCCCTCACATGATTGTAAAGCCCTTTGGGTGTATGGCAATACACAAAAGAGAAATGCTTAATTCATTTATTAATTCAATTCATTCAATATCCTGTGTGTTGTATGCCATAATTATTATAGTCACTAATCTATCAATTAGTAATTAATCAAATAACATTGCCTATATCAAAATGAAGTACAGGAGAAACTGGTACAGGAGAAAAAGTTTTATGGTAATTCACATGGCATTAAAACACTTTCTTCTGAAACTTTTTTTTATTCAGGTTCTTATTGAGTCAAGTAATGGTGAATGGACAAGAAGGTAAGAATATCTTACTTTGATAACTTCTATATGTAATATGCCAGGCATATTGACATTAGTTTTTGATGCTATTTTAAAGATCATTGTTTGGTGTAACAGAATGTTGACATACAACATATACACAACAAATACAACATAAAAATTCTATATACCATTAAGAATAACATTTTTCACCCCAACATTTATAATCAAACACAGCAACCCTCCCCACACCAAATTAGCAATTAAAGTACATATAAAATATTAACTTTTATATATATTGTCACGGGAGGAGCCAACGACAGACACAGTGGGCGTGGCGTCAGGCCTCGGAGAGGCTTTTTATTCAAAGAAAATAAATACAAAATAAAGTGTCCAGGGAAAAAGTGTCCAAATAAAAAGGGGGAACTGGTGCCCTCGTTGTGCTGCAGGGGACGTGCCAGGTCAGGTAGTGTTCCAGGGGGGGCAGGGTCCAGGTAAGGGGCGGAGTCCGGCGGTTGCACACGCTCCCCTCTCCTGTTCGGGGGCGCGAGGGGCGGCGGCTTCTTCCGCAGCATCTCCGTCGCTTCTTTCCTCCGGTTGTCAGAGATTAAGGGGATACACGGCTCGGCATCCTGGCCCGTCAGCCGTACATCGGGTGCGGTCGTCACCTGGACTACGTGGTCCCACGACGCGCTTCTCTAGTGGCGGGACGAGCTTCTTCACACACCCTTCATGGACCCACGAGGACACCAGTGTGCGTGCATGCACAGGGGAAGAGACCGGTCTCTCGAGGAGAGACGCGTCCGCATTTAACGGCGATGTTGACGAGGCTAAATTCCCTTCAGGTGTGCCTCGTCACACACCGCCAGACCTGACCAATACCACGCCCCTCCTCTCGAACACACCCACTCACGTCGGGAGCCTGGTGAAGGGCGGCGAATAACGGACGGGGTGATGATGACAATAAAGAGGAGGGGCAGCCAACTCGTCACAATATTTACAGGCTGGAGTATTATAATAAATTCATAAATAATAATAAAAAAGAATGAATGAAAAAAAAAAACATACAAAAAACAGCAACCTTAGGTCCTCACAACTTCACCAAACTGTACAAAAAGGGCCCATATCTTCTTTAAACCCTCTGCTTTACCTCTATGTAACCACATGTTAATTTGTAATGAGCAATCTTATCGGTCATCCTTTTGGTCCACTGTGAAAAGGAAACATATTTTTATTTGATTTTATTTTTAATGTCTATATAACATTTATTAAGCTTTGATTTTTAATTTAGGATAATATTTTAACTAAACGTTCCATATAAATGTCATCTGACCTTCTTCCAGAGAACTTAGCATTTCAGCAAGTGGCCACACAGTCGTCCATGTATGAGTCCTGGTACAGCAAAAACGCAGTGGATGGTGTACATGACAGCTGTTCTCACACAAACCCACAGACCGACCCGTGGTGGAGAGTGGATCTGATGAAAGTATACAGAGTGAACAGAGTGGCCATCACTAACAGAGTGAGCCCTTATTCTGACATAGTATCCAGAATAAATGGGGCAGTGATTCGTGTTGGGAACTTCCCAGACGTTTACAGCAACCCAATGTGAGGATATTTTTCACATTTATCATTGTCTACAGCTGTGAATAAACAGAAGCAACCACGGATGATCTTTCTCTCCGTAGATGTGCTGTAATTTCTACTCTTTCATCTGGAGCCACTGCCGACTTCTCATGCGGTGCGATGATGGGACGTTATGTGATCGTTCATATTCCTGGAGTTCAGAAGATTCTTACTCTCTGTGAGGTTGAAGTCTACAGGTATTTGGGAGGTAAGTCATTGTCGTAGAACACTACGCAATATGTAATATTGTATCATACTTTATGGCCTCTTAGATTTCTCTGATAAATGCCCTGCTGATAAAAGACATCTGTAAAAATGTTCAATTACTTGCACTAATTAACACAAAGGTTAATCAGTATCATTATCACTAAAATTCAGCAGTGTAAAGAAAATGTCTTGCGTATGTAACCCTCGTTCCCTGAAGAAGGGAACGGAGACGTCACGTCAGATGACCAATGAATTGGGATCTCACAATCTACTTTGAGTGTATCTAAACGAGCCAATTGAAGATTGGCATCCGCTAATCGCGTCCAGCTGCCGCTGATCACAGCGCGGGTATAAATAAGGCAAGGCAAGGCAAGGCAAGGCAAGGCAAGTTTATTTATATAGCACATTTCATACACAATGGTAATTCAAAGTGCTTTACAAAAGAGGAAATAAAATAATTACAAGATTTAAATAACAATAAAAGAAATTAAAATAAAATAAAAACACTGATTTAAGATAAATTGAATTTAAAGCAAAAAAAGATTAAAACAGTTTAAATAAAAGAAGCAAAGTAGCACAGTTGGGACGCAGCACAGTGCTCATTCTGTAAATGCACAACTAAACAGATGAGTTTTGAGTCTGGATTTAAAAGTGACTAATGTTTCAGCACATCTGATCTCTTCAGGAAGCTGGTTCCAGATGCGAGCAGCATAATAACTAAAAGCAGATTCTCCTTGTTTGGTGTGAACCTTTGGTATTTCTAACTGACTTGATCCTAGTGATCTGAGTGGTCTGTTAGGTGTATAAATAGTGATCATATCTGCAATGTATTTAGGTCCTAGTCCATTGAGTGATTTATAAACGAGTAAAAGTGCTTTAAAATCAATTCTAAATGTCACTGGAAGCCAGTGTAAGGACCTGAGGACTGGTGTGATGTGCTCTGATTTTCTGGTTCGAGTCAGCATCCTGGCAGCAGCGTTCTGGATGAACTTCATCTTTATTTCCAAATGCAATGACCTCAGTTTTCTCCTTGTTTAACTGAAGAAAATTTTGGCACATCCAACTGTTGATTTCATCAATGCATTGGCAGAGTGAGTCAATGGGGCTGTAGTCATTTGGTGATAAAGCTAGGTAAATCTGTGTGTCGTCAGCATAGCTGTGATAGGCAATTTGATTCTTTCTCATTATTTGACTTAGTGGGAGCATATACAGGCTAAACAAGAGCGGCGCAAGAATTGAGCCTTGTGGGACTCCGCATGTCATGGACGTCCACTTAGACTTATGCTTTCCTATACTCACATAATAACCCCTCCCCTCTAAATATGACCTGAACCAGTTTAGAGCCATTCCAGAGAGCCCGACCCAGTTTTCCAGTCTGTCTAGAAGAATGTTATGATCGACAGTGTCAAACGCAGCACTAAGATCTAGTAGTACCAGCACTGATATTTTACCAGAATCAGAGTTTAGGCGAATATCATTTATTATCTTAACTAACGCTGTCTCTGTGCTGTGGTGCGGTCTGAAACCAGATTGAAAATTATCCAGATAACCATTTGAGTTCAAGTAGCTGTTCAGCTGATTCAGAACTACCTTTTCAATGATCTTGCCTATGACCGGAAGATTTGATATCGGTCTATAGTTACTCAATATACTGTTATCAAGATTTCTCTTTTTCAGGAGGGGCTTAACAACCGCAGTTTTCAGGGAGTTTGGAAAGACCCAGAAAGAAGTGATGTGTTCACCACTTCTAAGATGTCAGCTTTTAAACAGTCAAACACGCTTTTAAGAAAGGATGTGGGAAGTGTGTCAAGACAGCAGGTTGAGGATTTTAGGTGCTGTACTACTTCCTCCAAAGTTTTGCTATCAATTGCGTCAAAAACACACATAGTGACTCCTTTTTGAGATTGTGGTTGAATCTGACATATCTCTACATCATCTGATGTTTTAATTGCCTTTCTGATATTTTCGATCTTCTCAGAAAAGAATGAGGCAAACTCATTGCATTTGCTGTCAGAAAGCATTTCACTGGGAATCTGACTTGGGGTTTGTCAGTCCTCAACCGTAGCAAAAAGAGTGCGGGTGTTGTTCAGGTTACTATTTATAAGGTTTGAGAAAAACTTCTGTCTTGCTGTGGCTAATTCCACATTAAAAGCATGCAGGCTGTCTTTATAGATGCTATAGTGGATTTCAAGTTTTGTCTTCCGCCACGTCCGCTCAGCCTTTCTGCATTGCCTTTTCATGATCTGCACTGCTGTTGATTTTCTCCAACATGACTTTTGTCTGCCAGTCTTCTTACTGACTTTCACAGGTGCAATGTCATCCATGACATTCTTAACTTTTGAGTCAAAGGACTCTAGGAGAAGATCAACGCAGTCGGCAGAAATGCTTGGCATTGAAGAAACAGCCTTCATAAATAGCACACTTGTGTTCTCATTAATGCATCTCTTTCTGACAGTGACAGATCTGGAGGTAGCAGAGATCAATATATCAAAGAAAATACAGAAGTGATCAGACAGTGCTACATCCTTGATAACAATGGATGAAAGCTGTAAACCCTTACTGATGAGTAAATCTAGCGTGTGGTGATGTGTAGGTCCATGCACATGCTGAATCAGCTCAAAAGTGTTTAAAACAGTTATAAATTCTTTTGTAGTTTTGATTTCTGCATTTTCTATGTGGATATTAAAATCCCCTGCAATCACAAAACAGTCAAACTCTGAACAAATCATTGATAACAATTCTGTGAACTCTTCAACAAAGGCTGGAGAATATTTTGGAGGCCTGTAAATAATGATAAACAGGATGCGTGGAGCACCTTTCAACACAATCCCTAGATATTCAAATGACAAGTACTGACCAAATGACACTTGTCTGCACTGAAAGACATCTTTAAAGAGAGCAGTAACCCCACCACCTCTCTTGTCAACTCTGCAAACATTCATATAAGTGAAGTTGGGAGGGGCTGTTTCATTGAGCACTGTTGCACTGCAGCTTTCTTCAAGCCATGTTTCATTTAGAAACATAAAATCTAGATTGTTTGTAATTATTAAATCATTGATCACAAATGATTTGTTTTTTAGTGATCGAACATTTAATAATGCTAGCTTGATGGTAGTACTTTTTGTTTCTATAGCAGTCTGAGTTTGTTGTCTAATGGGCTGCAGATTAGATTTGTCAGCTGTACGCCTTGAGAAGGCCTTAGACTTTCTATCCTGTAATAAGACGGAGATAGTGAGAGACACACTGGGTTCCCGCTTGTTTTCTAAACATCCCTGAAAGTTTTTGCTGTAGTTGCGAGGACCCGAAACACATCACTGAGAGCTGTTATCAGTTGTTTTTGCTTTACCGGCTGCAGATGGAGGAGGGATGGCCTGGCGTTGTCGCAGCGGCCGAAGAGCTCTTGCTGGAGGAGGGCGAGCTGGGCCCAGCAGCGGGTGCAGCGCATATTCAGGTTTTCACTGAGGAGCCGAGCTAGTGACCCGGCCCCTTCAGTGGAGGTGCAGCACCGTGGCGATGGGACGTGACGTCTCTGTTCCCTTCTTCAGGGAACGAGGGTTACATACGTAACCGAGACGCTCCCTTTCAGTCGGTCACTCCGAGTCACGTCGGATGACCGACGAATTGGGATCCCTGACGGGGGCTGCTGCGTTGGCCTGATGAACCTGCAACAACGCCAAAGCGTGTACTGCAGACGCAGCTTGTCCACAGGCCGCACAGGCACTGCCGCTCAGAACCGACAAGTACCTGCAGGCCAAGTGGAAACGGCGTTGGGACACTGCTGCATAGCAACTGACCGCTCTACTGTGGGGGGGATCACCGTATACCCCCTGGCTGTGCCGCTGTCAAGGGTGGTGAAGGAGGAGGAGCCACTGGGGCAGTTTCTGGCATTGAAAGGTGCCTTCCACATCCCAGTAAGAGGGTGTACGTTGTCTATAGCAAGACCCACGCTGTCTTCCAAGATGCGTTGAGTTTGCCAGAAGTAACGTCGTCTTTAAAAAGACGCACACGCGAATGCTCTTTTAGTGCTGAGGCAACAGGGGATAGCCGCTTTGCACACAAATGGGGGTAGTGCAGCCTGATTGTGGCAATCCACTCAACACAGGAAAACGACCTCCGCTGAAACGCTGTACTCCAACACTCGTAGATGATCTTTGGAGCAGAACAGTCACGCTTGGCTCCGAAGCGAAAAGCTGAGTATGTGCTGCACCCGCTGCTTATTTATACCCGTGCTGTGATCAGCGGCAGCTGGATGCGATTCGCGTATGCCAATCTTCAATTGGCTCGTTTAGATACACTCGAAGTAGAATGGTCTCTCGAAGCGAGATCCCAATTCGTCGGTCATCCGAAGTGACTCGGAGTGACTGACTGAAAGGGAATCTTAGTTTAATTTGATGCAGCTCAGAAGTGGAATGAATGCATTTATACTGCAATTACTGTACATGTGCATAATGTTGTGATATTAACATTTTAAACATGACATTTTGAATGTAAATGTTGGAAAACACAAAATAATGCATGAACACAAGTGAGTACTGTGTTTATCAATGTGTCATTAGTTTAAAATGAAACAATTGCCCAAGAACAAAAGCTTTTTTGCTATGAGGTGCAATCATTAAATTTTTGGGGAGAAAAAGTTACTTTTTTTGGTGGCAAATTAGTGCAAAAAAAATCTATGTGATGTTTAAAAATTATATAATTACCTGTTGTTGTTTTTTTAATAAAGTGAATATTACATTTGCAATCAAGCTTAGAATTCAAAATATAACTTTTGTCCTTGTGTGATATTGCTTAACTTTATTATCTTAGACACAAAAACCAAGCACTCATACAGGGACAATTCATATCTTGGGTTTTAGTGGCATTTTCATTTCATTTCCTGGCATTTATGACACTATTTTACACTGTAATAGTTGGATGTCTGGTGTCTATTTGAAGGGTGGTGATGGTAGGTGATGCAGAAATGACTCACTGCAGAAATTATATCTACTAAACTTTGTACATAAAGATATTTTTGCAATAGATGCAATTTGTTTTTGCATGTGTGTTCTAGGAAATCGGGCATTAGATGGAGCCACTACACAGTCATCAACATCAACAGGGAACTGGTTTTCTGAAAAGGCCATTGATGGTAATCGAGGTCTCCAGCAGTTGTATACGGGATGCTCCTCGACTCTCAATGAGTCTAACCCATGGTGGAGGCTGGATCTGCGTCATATTTACAGAGTTATTGAAGTGGTCATCACGAACAGAAAAGACTGCTGTGCCGAACGAATAAATGGAGCAGAGATTCACATCGGAAACTCTTTGGAGAACAACGGCAACAACAATCCCATGTGAGGAACTTGAGGTTGAAAGTAATCAAATATAAATGTGATTAATTCATGTAGATATTGCAGTATTTTTATATCTTTTGCATGTTTCGCTCTCTGTAGATGTGCTGTTATTGCTGCTATTCCAGCAGGTCAGTCCTACAGCTTCTCATGTAACGGGATGGAGGGACGTTACGTGAATCTGATCATTCCTGGAGACATGAAGATACTCACTCTGTGTGAGGTGGAGTTGTATGGAGAAGGTATGACAATATTTTTGTCAGCAGACAAACACATTAATGTGTTTTTTAATCATCCATCCTTCCATCCATCCATTTACTACCACTTATCCGGGGCTGGGTCGCGGGGGCAACAGTCTAAGCAGGGACGCCCAGACTTCCCTAACGCCAGACACTTCCTCCAGCTCTTTCGTGGGAACACAGAGGTGCTCCCAGGCCAGCCGAGAGACATAGCCCCCCCGGCGTGTCCTAGGTCTTTCCTGGGGTCTCCTCCCGGTGGGACATGCCCGGAACACCTCCATTGGGAGGCGTCCAGGAGGCATCCGGAACAGATGCCCGAGCCACCTCAGCTGGCCTCTCTCGATGTGGAGGAACAGCGGGTCTACTCCGAGCTCCTTTCGAGTGACTGAACTCCTCACCCTATCTCTAAGGGAGCGCCCAGCCATCCTACGGAGGAAACTCATTTCGGCCGCTTGTATCTGGGATCTCATCCTTTCGGTCATGACCCAAAGCTCATGACCATAGGTGAGAGTAGGAACGAAGATCGACCGGTAAATCGAGAGCTTCGTCTTGTGGCTCAGCTCCTTCTTCACCATGACAGACCAGTACAGCGACCGCATTACTGCAGAAACTGCACCGATCCGTCGATCTCTCGCTCCATCCTCCCCTCAGTCGTGAACAAGACCCCAAGATACTCCTCCACCTGAGGCAGGAACTCCTCACCAACCTGAAGGGGCAAGCTACCCTTGTCCGACTGATAACCATGGCCGCAGACTTAGAGGTGCTGATTCTCATCCCAGCTGCTTCACACTCAGCTGCAAACCGCCCCAGCACACACTGTAGGTCTTGGCCAGATGCAGCCAACAGGACAACATCATCCGCAAAAAGCAGAGACGCTATCCTGTGGTCACCAAACCAGACCCCCTCCGGCCCCCGGCTGCGCCTAGAAATCCTGTCCATAAAAATAATGAACAGGACCGGTGACAAAGGGCAGCCCTGTCAGAGTCCAACATGCACTGGGAACAAGTCTGACTTAACCAAGCTCCTGCTCTGATCATACAGGGACCGGACAGCCCTTAACAATGGGCCCCTTACCCTGTATTCACAGAGCACCCCCCACAGGACACCACAAGGAACCTGGTCGAATGCCTTCTCCAAATCCACATGTGGACTGGTTGGGCAAACACCCAGGAACCTTCCAGTATCCTGAAGAGGGTATAGAGCTGGTCCAGTGTTCCACATCCAGGACAAACCCACATTGTTCCTCTTGAAGCTGAGGTTCCACTATTGGACAGATTCTCCTCTCCAGTACCTTGGCATAGACTATTCCAGGGAGGCTGAGGATTGTGATCCCCCTATAGTTGGAGCACACCCACCGGTCCCACTTCTTAAAAAGAGGAACCACCACCCTGGTCTGCCAGTCCAGAGGCACAGTCCCCTGCATCCATGCAATGCTGCAGAGTCGTGTCAGCCAAGACAGCCCCACAACATCCAGAGACCTGAGGTACTCCAGGCGGATTTCGTCCACCCCCGGTGCCTTGCCACCGAGGAGCTTCTCAACAACCTCAGTGACCTCAGCCAGACTGATGGTCGAGTCCCCCCCAGGTCCCCGGCCTCTGATCCCTCAATGGAAGACGCGTTGGCGAGATTGAGGAGATCCTCAAAGTATTCCTTCCACCGCCCGACAATATCAATCAATCAATCAATCATTTTTATTTATATAGCGCTTTTAACAACACAGGTTGCATCAAAGCACTGTGCAGTATAAGGTAGAAGAGTACAATGACAGGGATGTATAATGACGAGAGTGACCAATTTCTTATTAAATGCAGAGACGGTCTCTGTAATCAATTCGACGATAATCACTAGAAGTTAAGTGTCCCCAACAAAGCAAGCCAGAGGCAGCAGCAAGGAAACAAAACCCCATCCATACAGAATGGAGAAAAAAACCTTGGGAGAAACCAGACTCAGTTGGGGTCAGTTCTCCTCTGACCGGACGTCCAGCACTTAACTTCCAGTTCAATTTTAAATGCACCTGTGGTAGGTAGTGTAAATGACTTAGTGTGTGCGTGTGTGTGTGTGTGCATCAGGATCTGGGGATCTGTCCATGGGCGCATCTACGTTTTCAGAGTGTGTCTGCTTCCTGAACAGAGTTAGGGAGATTGTTCCAGAGTTTAGGTGCTATATAGGAAAAGGATCTGCTGCTCGCAGTTGATTTTGATATTCTAGGTATTATCAAATGGCCAGAGTTTTGAGAACGCAGCGGACGTGCAGGACTATAATGTGATAAGAGCTCACTCAAGTATTGAGGAGCTAAACCATTCAGGGCTTTATAGGTAATTAATAAGATTTTAAAATCTATCCAATGTTTGATAGGGAGCCAGTGCAGTGTTGACAGAACCGGGCTAATATGATCATACTTCCTAGTTCTAGTAAGGACTCTGGCTGCTGCGTTTTGGACTAGCTGAAGTTTGTTTATCAAGCGTGCAGAACAACCACCCAATAAAGCATTACAATAATCTAACCTCGAGGTCATAAACGCAGGAATTAATATTTCTGTATTAGAGGTTGAAAGCATAGGTCGTAATTTAGATATATTTTTAAGATGTAAAAACACAGTTTTACAGATGCTAGAAACATGGTTTTCGAAGGAAAGATTGCTGTCAAACAGCACACCTAGGTTCCTAACTGATGATGAAGAATTAACAGAGCAGCCATCAAGTGTTAGACTGTGATCTAGATTATTATATGTGGGGTTTTTAGGTCCAATTATTAGCACCTCTGTTTTTAGAGAATTTAGCATTAGGAAGTTAGTCATCATCCAGTTTGTTATATCGACTATGCACTCTGTTAGATTCTCAATTTGGTGTGTATCACCAGGCTGCGCTGAAATATAGAGCTGAGTATCATCAGCATAGCAGTGAAAGCTAACACCATGACTCCTGATAATATCTCCCAGAGGTAACATGTACAGGTTGAAAAGTAACGGTCCTAGAACTGAGCACCACTGTCAACCACTGGGTTCGGGGGTTGCCGCCACGACATGCACTGGAGACTTTATGTCCACAGCTCCAGACGGCCGCATCGACCAAAGAGGTAAAGAACATAGTCCACTCGGACTCAATGTCTCCAGCCTCCCTTGAGATCCGGTCAAAGTTCTGCCAGAGGCAAGAGTTGAAGATCTCCCTAACAGGGGTCTCTGCCAAATGTTCCCAACAGACCCTCACCTGAGTGTCCAAGACACGCGGCTGGAGATCAGATGATACAACCAAGTCGATCATCGACCTCCACCCTAGGGTGTCCTGATGCCATGTGTACTGGTGGACACCCTTATGCTTGAACATGGTGTTCATTATGGACAGACCGTGCATAGCACAGAATTCCAACAACAGAACACCACTCTGGTTTAGATCGGGGGGGCCGTTCCTCCCAATCACGCCCCTCGAGGTGTCGCTAGCATCACCAACGTGAGCGTTGAAGTCCCCCAGCAGGACGATAGAGTCCCCAGTTGGAGCACTTTCCAGCACACCTCTCAAGGAATCCAAGAAGATCGGGTATTCTACACTGCCATTCGGCCCGTAGGCACAAATGACAGTGAGAGTCCTCCCCCTAACCCGGAGTCGCAGGGACCCTCTCGTCCACTGGGGTAAACTCCAACACAAGGCGGCTAAGCTGGGGGGCTATAAGCAAAGCCACACCAGCCCGCCGCCTCTCACTGCGGTCAACACAAGAGTAGTGAAGAGTTCAGCCCCTTTCGAGGAGATGGGTTCCAGAACCCAAGCTTAACTATCTCTAGCCGGTATCTCTCTACCTCCCGCAACAACTCAGGCTTCTTCCCCCCCAGCGAGGTGATGTTCCATGTCCCTAAAACCAGATTCTGTGTCCAGGGGTTGGGTTGTTGAGGTCATTCAGGCACTCAAACCCCTCCACCACATTAGGTGGAGGGGTGGAGATCCTAGGAGGGAGATATTTTTTGTTTTTTAATCAACAAAAACTAAATTAATTCACATATTTAAATGTATTAATATATATTTGTTTAGGTCCATTTTAAAAAGGTCAGTTGTAAAAATGCAGTTCAACTCCAGAGAGGATTTGACTGACTCTTCAGTAGAAGAAAATATTCTGAAACTGGTGAGCAAAAGAAACATTATTTATATAGCAAAATCCACTATTTTTACTAACAACTTGTCCCATCAGTAAATATAATGGCATTGTTTTACTCAGGATTTGATTGTTATTTGAGATCTAAAGGTTTGAGTATATTTTCTTGAGTATTATAATGTTATTTTCAGTTAGAATCTGCTCTAGCTGATGGAGGATTCACGAACTTGACACTAAGTTGGTTTCAATCCCCTAAACGGGTAGAGATGCGGAAGACCAACACTACTAGTGAGTTATGCTCTGTGTAATCATTTATGAAGCTACCTGAATTAAAATGATTATATGAAGCATGAGATGTAATAAACAATGTTTTGTTTACAGGTTATTGTGGCAAAGGAAAATAATACAGTGCTAAAAATAAACAAGGAAATCAGTCTTTGACTTTAAAGATGATTCGGACTAAATGTAATGAAGTGAAATTTCTTCATAATGCTGTGTTTATGATGTAATTTCTGTTTATTAAAAAAAATGTTAGGAGGCATAAAACATCTTGTATAACTGTATATTGTCAACAAGTAGAGATGCAACAAGCAACAAGTATAATGAAAATAACAATGTGACAGTTTAATGCTTATTTACTGTCAATGTACTGTCTAACTGGGCCTTCTGGGACTCTGCACATCATGGACATTCACTTAGATTTATGCTCTCCTACACTCACATAATAACCTCTCCCTTCTAAGTATGACCTGAACCATTTGAGTACCATCCCAGAAAGCCTGACCCTGTTTTCCAATCTCTCTAGAAGTGTGCTATGATTCACAGTGTCAAACCAGGGGCTGTTTCATTGAGGACTGTTGCAATGAAGCGGTCTTCTAGCCATGTATGGGATCAGAATTCCATCAAATGTATTGCAGTCAAGGAAAGAAAAATAAGCATGAAACCACATTTTAAAATGAAAGCAAAGTTGTCAATAGCAAATAATTGTCATGGATCAAACTGTCATCTAATACCGTACCCCAGCCTGTGAGGGAAGCATCTGTTGTTAGCTTCTTCAATCAATCATTTTTTTTTATATAGCGCTTTTAACAACACAGATTGTATCAAAGCACTGCACAGTATAATGTAGACGAGTACAATGACAGGGATGTATAATGACGAGAGTGACCAATTTCTTATTAAATGCAGAGACGGTCTCTGTAATCAATTCAATGATAATCACTAGAAGTTAAGTGTCCCCAACCAAGCAAGCCAGAGGTGACAGCGACAAGGAAACAAAAGCCCATGCATACAGAATGGAGAAAAAAAAACCTTGGGAGAAACCAGACTCAGTTGGGGTCAGTTCTCCTCTGACCGGACGCCCAGCACTTAACTTCCAGTTCAATTTTAAACGCAGCTGTGTCAGGTAGTGTAAATGACTTAGTGTGTGCGTGTGTGTGTGTGTGTGTGCGCATCAGGATCTGGTGATTGGTCCACGGGGCGCATCTAGGTGTTCTGGTCTCTGATGAACATAATCTCTGTGTGCTGATCCACCATCTAGTCTGGATACAAACTTTGAAAACAGATTGAGAAAGAGACAGGACTAATATTAGCGTAGATGCCATTCTTTTTACGATGTCACAAGTACATCGTATTGTAGGAGTAGTGGTTCTTCTTGCGACGACAACATGGGCCTAAAGTGGGACCCAAAGTCAAAAACTGGGGTCTGAACCACATAGAAAGGTTACGAAGACCCTGCTGTGTAACACTTGTATTCATCTGGGGATTGTCCCTCTAAGATAAATTCCAGCGGACTATTGTATCTACAAGTGGAACGTCATTTCTGGGAACCATAAAACATTGGCCTTCAAATGGGGTGTCTATTGGCTGTACAAACCCCATTCTATCACACGCACACACAGGACAAATATGGTTCACTCCACAAACAAGTTTTCCCCATGATAGGAGATCACCAGAGAAGGGGAGAGAAAATTAGTGAAGCCCCCTCCCCTGCCACAAGACAGAAACCGATTTATTTGTATTTTTTTTTCTTCTAAACTGAAGCGTCTGGGGGTCTCCCATGGCAAATCAACTTTAATCTTACCACACTGCATGAGTCACCACCTAGAGTAACTCCTAATTACTTAATTACGGGAGAAGCGCTCAAAGGCACATTTCCCATTTACAGAAGCAAGAGTAGTGAAATAGTGTTTCCTACCCACTCCAAAGAAATGCCGGGGCACGCTTTGGATGTGGGTGTGAACAAGAAGAACAAGAGAAAGAGGAGGATCTGCCTTTCAAGCCATAGCCAGATCAAAGCGATTTTAACGGGGGTGCTATGGCTTGTTCTTTACAAGAGACTGCAAGCCGAACACAAAGCATTTGAATAGGAAGTAAATCGCAGTGCTTATGGTAGCTGCCCTCAACGCGAAAGCAACATGCTCGTCCTCCCTTTCACTACAAATAATACTCATTGCCAATCCTCCTCAGAGATAACGAAGCATGCATCTCTTTGCAGATTATTCATAACGAGTAAGCATTAATTTTCTTTTTTATTTTAACTGTAACTTTCAAATGATGAAATTATCATTTAAAAGTTACAGTTAAAATGAAAATGAAAGTGACACACACACACACACACAAAACAATCTCTTAAGACAAAGAAACCTAAAGATGTGTAGGTCTCACGTCTATTTATAGCCTTTAGGTGAACAAAATCCAATGATGTCACCTACCGAGGTTAGTCACCATTTAATAAAAAATGTAAATTAATCACATTAATAAACATGTTACCATCATTATCAACTCACTCATCAGAATCTTCAGTAATCCTTGGCAACCTCATGACTCCATTGGACTCAATTGGTTCTTTTTTAGTTGGGTGTGCCACCTCAGCTGTGCATTCCTGTGTCATCGCTCTGGAACTAAAGTTCGATTCAGTTTAATTTGTGAACTGCTCACCAGTTGTGGGTAGAAGAGATACAGCTCCAACCAGACATTAACACATTCAATTTTAACTAAACAAAATTTATTTTCTACCTAATAATAGATTGTGTTTTATTAACATCTACACCTAACCCAACCCTAAACCTAACTCTTATAAAAATGACAAAATATGCTCTGGTTCCCTAACTACTTACCAGAGTGATGAGATACACAGTAGACTGCTTTCTCTCAGTGGCTGGATGTCTAAGTGATGCCCAGAGAATAACATAGGTTTCACAGACAATTGGATTTTTGTAGGCAGACCTGACCTGTTGAAAAGACATGGTCTTCATCCCTTTTGAGGTGGTGCTTTTCTTCTTTTTTGAAACATGGTACATAGACTTAGAGCTTGTACTTGACCAACTGGGGCCCATGTCAGGAAGCAGACAGACTGGTTAAACAGACTGTCTGCTAGCTGTCTCACGTCACAGGAGCCAGTTCATTCTCAACACACAGACACTTTTACCTAGATATTACACTATAGAGACTGTGTCTTTTTCACTGAAATAGAAAATGACAGAAACAGTCCAAAGCAAATTAAGAGCGATGTTTAACGAATGAAAACAACAAAGGAACAAATGATAAAACTTGGCTTACCGAATATCAGGTCCCTTTATAAGAAAGCACTTTATATAAATGATTTGATCAATGATCCTTAACTACACTCACCGGCCACTTTATCAGGTACACCTGTTCAACTGCTCGTTAATGCAAATCTTTAATCAGCCAATCACATGGCAGCAACTTAATGCATTTAGGCATGTAGACATGGTCAAGACGATCTGCTGCAGTTCAAACAGAGCATCAGAATGGGATAAGAAATGTGATTTAAATGACTTTGAACGTGGTATGGTTTGTTGGTCTGAATATTTCAGAAACTGCTGATCTACTGGGATTTTCACACACTTTGGGCCCAATAGTATCAATTGAGCATCGTGTCAAAGCCACAGCCCACCTGAGTATTGTTGCTGACCATGTCCATCCCTTTATAACCACAGTGTACATCTTCTGATGGCTACGTCCAAGGCTCAGTACTAGGGCCATAACTTTTTACACTCTACATGTGTGGGATTGTATCAGGAGACATGGTGTTAGCTTTCACTGTTATGCTTTTGATAGCTGTATATTTCTTTGCGACCTGGTGAAACACACAAATTTCAGAAACAAAATGCATAGTCAGTATAAAAAAACTGGATGATGACTGATAATTTCTTAATACTAAATTCTGAAAAAAAGTGGTGCTAATTATTGGACCTGAATCTCCACATGTATTAAACTAGAGCACTAACACTTGATGTATGTATATGTGTATACACTTTTTTTGCTTGTAGGATAGGTAGCTGCGATATACCAGAATCAAACTGAATAAATGCATCTGTAAATTAAATATTGCATATCAAATTCACATTGGTTTGGATCATATATGTTTCATACCAATTGGTATATGAAATTCATGAATTCATATTGGTAAATATAGCAGTATATTAGATAAGAACTAAAATTGTAACAGTTTCTATGTTGTCTGTTTTTTTTTATTTTGGTGGGGTGGACCAGTGAAAGGAGAGAGAGACAGGTGAGTGAAGGAAACAAATGGGAGGAGAGATGAGGTGTGTCATGTGATTTACTTTTGAATAAGTCATCCTCCCTAAAAACCTCCATAAGTCACATTCTTCATCCTAAGAAAAAGACAGATGTCTTTTACATCAACCATGAAGAAGCTCTACATTGGCCCGTGGATCTTACTGGGTAACGTACAACACATTATATCACTATATCTGCTAATTCACTAGATTTACACTAATAGTAACATGGTTTCTATTTTATCCTGCACTCATCTTACTCTCCGCTGGGCATCTACAGTAAAAGTAATCTTTCCAAACATGTTACTGGGGGCAGTTGTGGTCTAATGGCTAGACAGATGTAATTTGACACAACTATACTCTCACTGTACTCACTTGCACAGCGAGTATTGAACAAAATTTGGGTTAAATGCAGAGCACAAATTCTGGCTTCACGCCCATTCTTTTATTCCTTTTCTTTCAGACACAGTTTGCATTATATATATTTTTCTCAGCATATAAATTGTGAATTTGCTTTTTCATTGGATCCTTGAAATATTTTTAGTCAGTTTTAGTTTCTAGCTCTGCTTTACAAAACAAATCAATCTTGTAATCATTGCTCATTTGTTTATGTAAATAATTTGTCAAGAGATTTGTGATTCGGGACCATCTTGTCCTCACACTTTAGGTGATAATATTCTGTTTAATGTCATCAATATAATAGACACTAATAAATAACACCTCTATATCAAAATTTATAGACTAGTTTAGCAGAAAGAGTTTTATGTTAAATCACATTCTAAAACACGTTTCTCTGAAATTAATATTTTTTTTTATTTAGGGTTTTTATTGATTCAAGAAATGGTGAATGGACAAGTAGGTAAGAATATCTTATTTTGACATCTTTGTTCAGTTCTGCATCTTTGAACTGGCAGATGTAATTGTAACATACCAGGTGTATTTTTAAGTAATGTTGCTTGTGTAATGGCTAGACTGAAAGGGGCGTTAAAGATCCAAGTGAAAGCTTTAGTAAAGAAACAGCGTAGTCAAATAGGCGACGTTCAAACCCCAGCAAACAATAATACCCAGGGTCAAACAGTAGTGTAATCCAAAACAAGCAATGGTCGGGGCAGGCAGCAAAACACTCACAAGGCAACAGTCAAGGAAGAAAATCTAAGAGGGCAAAGTAATAAATGAAACAATACAATGAAAACCAGGCAAAGGCTATGGCTGTGGCAATGAAAATAATGCAAAACAATAAATGTGAAAGAAAAACATGGAGACTGCTTGGTAGTAGTAAACAATACTTTGCTTCTTCTGTTTGGCATGGCCCAGCATAAATGGCTGCCAATAGGAAGACAGTCCCTCCAGCGTTTCCTAGGTCTTCCCCAGGGTCTCCTCCCGGGTTGACATACCCTGAACACCTCCATTGGAAGGCATCTGGAACAGATGCCCAAGCTCTGTGGCCAAGCCTCTCTCAATGTGGAGGAGCAGCGGGTCTACTCCGAGTTCCTCACCCTATCTCTAAGGGAGCGCCCAGCCACCCTACAGAGGAAAATAATTTCGGGCGATTGTATCTGGGATCTCATCCTTTCGGTCATGACCCAAAGCTCATGACTATAGGTGAGAGTAGGAACAAAGGTTCCCTGGCCTCTGCTTCCTCTGGAAGATGCTTTGGAAGGATTGAGGGCTGTTCTTTGTCTGGCTTGTCATCTAGGACCTGTTTGCCTTGGGAGACCCTACCAGGGGCGTATAGCCCCGGACAACCTAGCTCCTAGGGTCATTCAGGCACTCAAACCCCTCCACCATGTTAAGGTGTGTGTATATATATATATATATATATATATATATATATATATATATATATATATATATATATATATATATATACATATATATATAATTTGTGTGTATGAATGTGTGTGTATGTATGTGTGTGTGTGTACATGTGTGTGTATGTATGTGTGTGTGTGTATACATATGTATATATATATTGTGACGAGTTGGCTGCCCCTCCTCGTTATTGTCATCATCACCCCGTCCGTTATTCGCCGCCCTTCACCAGGTTCCCAACGGGAGTGGGTGTGTTCGAGAGGAGGGGCGTGGTATTGGTCAGGTCTGGCAGCGTGTGACGAGGCACACCTGAAGTGAATTTAGCCTTGTTACCGTCGCCGTTAAGTACCGAACGCGTCTCTCCTCGAGAGACCGGTCTCTTCCCCTGTGCATGCACACTGGTGTCCTCATGGGTCCATGAAGGGTGTGTGAAGAAGCTCGTCCCGCCACTAGAGAAGCGCGTCGTGGGACCACGTAGTCCAGGCGACGACCGCACCCGTGTACGGCTGACAGGCCAGGATGCCGAGCTGTTGATCCCCTTAATTTCTGACGACCGGAGGAAAGAAAGCGCGGAGATGCCGCGGAAGAAGCCGCCGCCCCTCGCGCCCCCGAACAGGAGAGGGGAGCGCGTGCGGCCGCTGGACTCCGCCCCTTACCTGGACCCTGGCCCCTGGAACACTACCTGACCTTCCCCTGCAGCACAACGAGGGCACCAGTTCCCCCTTTTATTTGGACACTTTCCCCCTGGACACTTTATTTTGTATTTATTTTGTTCAATAAAAAGCCTCTCCAAGGCCTGACGCCACGCCCACTGTGTCTGTCGTTGGCTCCTCCCGTGACAATACATATATATATATATATATATATATATATATGTGTGTGTGTATATATGTGTATATATATATGTGTGTGTGTGTGTGTGTATATGTATGTATCTATGTTTTTAGTTCATGTACATGTTTTAACTACATTTAATAAAAATGTGTCCTTACTGACCTTCCAGAGAACTTAGCATTTCAGCAAGTGGCCACACAGTCGTCCATGTATGGATCATGGTACAGCAAAAACGCAGTGGATGGTGTACATGACAGCTGTTCTCACACAAACCCACAGACCGACCCGTGGTGGAGAGTGGATCTGATGAAAGTATACAGAGTGAACAGAATAAATGGGGCAGTGATTCGTGTTGGGAACTTCCCAGACGTTTACAGCAACCCAATGTGAGGATATTTTTCACATTTATCATTGTCTACAGCTGTGAATAAACAGAAGCAACAACGGATGATCTTTCTCTCCGTAGATGTGCTGTAATTTCTACTCTTTCATCTGGAGCCACTGCCGACTTCTCATGCGGTGCGATGATGGGACGTTATGTGATCGTTCATATTCCTGGAGTTCAGAAGATTCTTACTCTCTGTGAGGTTGAAGTCTACAGGTATTTGGGAGGTAATTCATTGTCGTAGAACACTATGCAATATGTGACATTGTATCATACTTTATGGCCACTTTTTTTTATGGCCACATTTTTCTGATTAATGCCCTGCTCTGAAGACATTTGTAAAAATGTTCAATTACTTGCACTAATTAACACAAAGGTTAATCAGTATCAGTATCACTAAACTTCAGCAGTGTAAAGAAAATCTTAGTTTAGTTTAATGCAGCTCAGAAGTGGAATGAATGCATTCATACAATTACTGTACATGTGCATAATGTTGTGATACTAATGCTGTGATATTTTAAACATTACATTTTGAATCTGAATGTTGGAAAACATAAAATAACACATGAACACAAGTATATGGGTCCCCCTTTTCCTGAAGAACGGAATACAGAGGGCCTGGTTGAAGGTTAATGCGTGTTCGGTCTTTTCCTTGTGTCTCTTCAAAAATCACTAATATTTATTAATATTTAGCTTTTCCAATTGTAGTACTGACCTTATACATAATTTTATCTGACTCCAATCTTTCGTGATTTTAGTTTTATTTATTTAAATGTAACTGCTGATCCCTCTAGTTGTGATTAAATTTGGATCATTAATTAACTCTAATATTTCCTAGTTTCGACTTATCGTTCGTTAGGAGTCTGGGTCACTTAGAGACCTTGTTTGTCCAGAACAGACTCACGACACATCTGGGCTAGTCCAGGTCTTAGTCAGAGGCTACCCCGTAGATCGCTTACCTTAATGCAGCCATCTCCTCGATAGACTCAAAAAGAGTTTTTTATGCGTTCTCTAAGTAATAGCATGCTAAGCCAGTTTGGTGGCCAGAAGTCAAGATCTCAAAAAACGTGCACAATGCGGAAAACCACTAACCACTAAAAGTCACTAACCTACTAGAAAAGTTATTTCAAACAATATTATAAGTTAACTAAGATTAACGTTTATTTTGCAAGGCAAGAATAGTTTCCAAATTAGTATACTTGATAAACATTTGCACAACTGATCAGCAGTACATATACAAAACAAAATAAAACAAACATAAAAGATCCTTATACCTGGTCTTTAGAAAAATACATAGTATGGTGTATGAGGACACACACCACACTACGGGCCGATCTGGCTACAGAATCGCGCATGTTGTTTCGTCACTTTCCTTATATACTCAGACCAGACAAAGAGATACCAAATTTAGTTGTAAAAACCTTTTTGTGTCACACCTGGCTGGAACACTTTCAGAGACCCAAAAGGAGGACACACCCCCTTCTTAACGGAACACAGTTCTACCAAGTTTTTAATCTTTTCCATAATATAAGTGATTACTGTGAAATCAATTTACCAATCACACTGAGACCTTTCAAATGAGACCAAACATGAGAGTGAAGAACAATAGGTTCACAAGACACGTGACATATAATGCCTTATTCCTAATGAACTTTATTATCTTAGACACAAAAACCAAGCACTCATACAGGGACAATTCATATCTTGGGTTTTAGTGGCATTTTCATTTCATTTCCTGGCATTTATGACACTATTTTACACTGTAATAGTTGGATGTCTGGTGTCTATTTGAAGGGTGGTGATGGTAGGTGATGCAGAAATGACTCACTGCAGAAATTATATCTACTAAACTTGGTACATAAAGATATTTTTGCAATAGATGCAATTTGTTTTTGCATGTGTGTTCTAGGAAATCGGGCATTAGATGGAGCCACTACACAGTCATCAACATCAACAGGGAACTGGTTTTCTGAAAAGGCCATTGATGGTAATCGAGGTCTCCAGCAGTTGTATACGGGATGCTCCTCGACTCTCAATGAGTCTGACCCATGGTGGAGGCTGGATCTGCGTCATATTTATCAAGTCAGTGAAGTGGTCATCACGAACAGAAAAGACTGCTGTGCAGAACGAATAAATGGAGCAGAGATTCACATCGGAAACTCTTTGGAGAACAACGGCAACAACAATCCCATGTGAGGAACTTGAGGTTGAAAGTAATCAAATATAAATGTGATTAATTCATAGATATTGCAGTGTTTTTATATCTCTTGCATGTTTCTCTCTCTGTCTGTAGATGTGCTGTTATTGCTGCTATTCCAGCAGGTCAGTCCTACAGCTTCTCATGTAACGGGATGGAGGGACGTTACGTGAATCTGATCATTCCTGGAGACATGAAGATACTCACTCTGTGTGAGGTGGAGGTGTATGGAGAAGGTATGACAATATTTTTGTCAGCAGACAAACACATTAATGTGTTTTGTAATCAACAAAAACATTAATTCACATATTTAATTGTATGAATATATATTTGTTTAGGTCCATTTTTAAAAAGGTCAATTGTAAAAATGCAGTTCAACTCCAGAGAGGATTTGACTGACTCTTCAGTAGAAGAAAATATTCTGAAACTGGTGAGCAAAAGAAACATCATTTATATACCAAAATCCACTATTTTTACTAATAACTTGTCCCATCAGTAAATATAATGGCATTGTTTTAATCAATTTGAGATCTAAAGGTTTGAGTATATTTTCTTGAGTATTATAATGTTATTTTCAGTTAGAATCTGCTCTAGCTGATGGAGGATTCTGAACTTGACACTCGTTGGTTTCAATCCCCTAAACGGGTAGTGATGCGGAAGACCAACACTACTAGTGAGTTATGCTCTGTGTAATCATTTATGAAGCTACCTGAATTAAAATGATTATATGAAGCATGAGATGTAATAAACAATGTTTTGTTTACAGGTTATTGTGGTAAAAGAAAATAATTGGAAGTCTTTGACGCACTAAATTCATTATGTAGAAAGGTAATGATTCTGATTATAAATATAGTGACTGAAATTTCATCATAATACTGTGTTTATGATGTGAAATTAGATTCTGCTAATTTCTGTTTCTTTCGAATAAATGTCAGGAAGTATAAAAACATCTTGTCTACCTGTATATTGTCAACAAATAGAGATGGCAACATGTATAATGAAAATAATTAAATTCATTTATATTCAGACAATGTGACAGTTTTATGCGCATTTACTGTCAACGTTTACATATACAGTATATAGTAATATCTATGTGTTGTATTTTAAATGGTTTATGCAAAATCCACTTTTAAATGTTTTTTTTTAACATAAAAATTGTGTTGGCAGTTTGTGAACAAAACCACTCTACAATGTAAAAATTCCACCCACTCGTTTTTGATCCTCATTAAACCTAACCAGTCTCCATAGGCCTGCTGTTTTTATTCTTCCTCTCTCATGGCTGTTGCCTGAAGCCTCATTCGGATTGTCAGCCTAAATCCAATTTTCTATATATCCAGGTGGAATCTGACTGTCCACACGGTGTATAGCAATTGTTCATACATTCTCTTTTCTTTTACACAATGTGCATCGGTTTCTATGACAATTACGTTTGTTTTATCTACATTTACATTTACATTTACATTTACATTTAGTCATTTTGCAGACGCTTTTATCCAAAGCGACTTACAATTGAGAGTACAACAGCGATTCATTTATTTGAGAGACAAACAGACAGAGTAAGTGCTTATAACACCCAGTCACAGGCAGTGTTCAAATTAGTACATGCCAGAAGGAAGAAATAAACAAGGGGATGAGAAGAGAGACAGAGACAGTGAGAGTTTTTTTTTTTTTATGATGAGGTCAGGTATTGCTGAAAGATGTAAGTTTTCAGCAGTTTCTTAAAGATTGACAGAGATCCAGCATTCCGGATATATGCGGGAAGATCGTTCCACCAGCCAGGAACAGAGAGCGAGAAAGTTCTGGAGAGTGATTTTGAGCCTCTTTGAGATGATACCACGAGGCGTCGCTCGCTAGCAGATCTCAGACTTCTAGAGGTGTGTAGATCTGTAATAGTGAGTGGAAGTAGACCGGTGCCGAGTCTGTGGTTGTTCTATATGCAAGCATCAGTGCCTTGAACTTGATGCGAGCTGCAATCGGTAGCCAATGTAAGGAGATAAAGAGAGGTGTAACATGGGTTCTCTTGGGCTCATTGAATACCAGCCGTGCTGCTGCATTCTGAATCATTTGTAGAGGTTTTATTGTGTTTGATGGAAGTCCAGCCAGAAGAGCATTGCAGTAGTCCAGTCTAGAAATGACAAGGGCCTGGACAAGTAGCTGTGCAGCTTGCTCTGTTAGAAAGGGCCTGATCTTTCTGATGTTGTGTAGTGCAAACCTGCAGGATCGAGCAGTCTTTGCAATGTGATCTTTGAAGGTTAGTTGGTCATCGAGGATTACACCAAGATTTCTGACTGAGGCTGATGGGGTAATTGTGAAGAACCTAGCTGGATGGTGAAGTCATGCTGTGTAGTTGGAGTGGCAGGGAATACAAGCAGCTCAGTCTTTGTCAGGTTGAGCTGTAGATGGTACTCTTGCATCCATGTCGAGATGTCCGCCAGGCAACCCGAGATCCAGTAGCTACCGTTGGATCGTCTGGATGAAAAGAGAGGTAGAGCTGTGTGTCATCGGCGTAGCAGTGGTAGGAGAAGCCGTGAGCCTGTATGATGGGGCCTAGTGATGTAGTGTAAATGGAGAAGAGGAGGGGACCAAGAACCGATCCCTGAGGAACCCCAGTGACCAGTTGATGTGCTGTGGATACATCTCCTCCCCAGGCCACCCTAAAAAACCTACCAGTGAGATAGGATTCGAACCAACGAAGTGGGATCCCAGAAATGCCCAGTGATGAGAGGGTAGACAGCAGGATCTGATGATTCACAGTGTCAAAAGCAGCGGATAGATCCAGTAGAATGAGAACTGATGATTTGGATTCAGCTCTTGCAGGGCTTCCGTGACTGAGAGCAGCGCAGTCTCAGTTGAATGGCCGCACCTGAAACCTGATTGGTTATGGTCCAGTTTGTTGTTTTTCGAAAGAAACAGTGATACCTGGTTGAAAACCACTCTTTCAAGTGTTTTCGCTATGAATGGAAGAAGAGAGACTGGCCTGTAGTTATCAATAAGGGAAGTGTTTAAAGTGGGCTTTTTGAGCAGTGGGGTTACCCGAGCCTGCTTAAATGCTGTGGGGAAGGTGCCTGTGAGGAGAGATGTGTTGATGATGTGCGTGAGTGCCGGCAAGACAGTGGGGGAGATTGCTTGCAGAAGATGAGAGGGTATGGGGTCTAGCGGACATGTTGTTGGATGGCTGGAGAGGAGAGGAATATGTCCAGGGGGGCGGTAGATTACCACTATGTGGAATTTTGTCGGAGTAGTAACTGTGATAGCATGAAATTCAAAAGAGATGTAATTACATACAAGTGGGTTGGTTGAATATTTCCAGTTGTTTGGGATGAGCAGACCAGTGCCACCACCCCGGCCAACCTGACGAGGTGTGTGTGAGAAAGAGTGATTGTTGGCTAGAGCTGCTGGGGTTGCTGAGTCTTCTGGACGAATCCAGGTCTCCGTCAATCCCAGAATGTTGAGTGAAGAATGTACAGAAAAAGCAGAAATGAAGTCAGCTTTGTTGACCGCTGACTGGCAGTTCCACAGACCAACAGAGAAAGATAGGGGTGTAGTAGAGGATGTAGGGACAGAGCGTAGGTTAGTAGGAGTGCATTGTCGTCTGCGTGTGTTGTTAGGGCGAGGTCGAGAGACAACCGGAATGAGTTGGAGACACATGATAGAGGTAGAAAAGAGGAAGTGAAGATGTGTAAGAGAATGATGGAAAATGTACTTAAGTGCGTTGCTCAGTTAAAGTCGCGCAGGAAAAGTAGTATGTCTTTACCCTCGTAGTCTTCACACGAGGAGTCTGAACGCGAGCACTGGACGCTTCCGCTGACGCACACTCAACAAATAAATACAAAGTGTATGCAGTGGAAACAGCGAAAAGCTAGTTCTAATTTGCCCAGGCAGTAGCCAATCAGGAGGTCGATCAGGAAAAACGAAACTAACGCCTTCACCCTTAAGTGCTCTTAATAGCCCGGAGGCAAACAATTTACAACCACTTAAAGTACAGCACAACTAAACTACACATTACAAATAAGTAGGGAAACGCAAATATTCTCTCCAAACAGCAAGAAATAATTTGAACAACACACAGCAATAGGTATAATAGACTTACGCGCTGGTGTCCGTCTCTTCTAGCCTGAAATCTATGCTAAAAAACAACAACAATAACAGCAACATCATAGATACATATATCTTATGAGCAATAGAGTTTGCAAACAAACTTTTTCATTCTGTTTCTTTTTTGAAAATTCAACACACTTAGATCTGACATAGGTGACATTTTGCATCAAAAATAGGACTGTTTATGTGATTGACCAAACCGAGAGTTTATATGTACACCTACGATTTCTTTCTAAATATGTTAACACTGCAATTAGGGCATTACTGTTGTTTTTAGTTGTTTTCAATTGCATTGAATAATTAATATGAAATGATACCATTTCGTTCTGTTCTGTTGGGATTTCTGCTGCCAGTTTGTTTTATCCTTCTACATACTGTTAAACAGGACTTTACTATTAAACCATTAGAATAAATAGTTGAACAGTTGCTTGTCGTACATGCAGTGTCTGCTTTGTTTGCCATGGGACACAAACGGTGTATTCTCCGACATGCTGCGACTGAAAATAAAACCAGAAAGTGCAACAATTTCAAAAAACGTTTTTTTTTATGCTTTAATCCAAATCTTCAATATCGACGCAACTGCAAGGAACAGGCCCAAATCCAAGCCTTTATTCTGTGGTTTTCAACTCCATTCTGAGCAGATAGTTATGATAAACAGTAAAACCCTCGCTCACTGAGCCCACATGTGTCAAAATCCATTATTCAACCATATTTACACCACACCTATTTTTTATTTTTTAATACCCATTACATGTTAAATCTTTTAAACGCATCTATTTAAACACACAAATACATTTTTTCTATGTTTATAATAGAAACTTTAAGAAGAACTGTGAGAATTAATATAAAAACAATAATAATTAAATAAATGACGTTTAATTAAATCAATGGATGACTCTTGAGAGTCCTTCCTGTTGGAAACTTTCTTTAGCTTCTTTTTAAGAAGAGACCAGGAGATTCTTGGTAAAGCAGAAGTTTGTTTTTATTTCGTTGCTGTAATCGTCTGCAAGAAGTCTTCAAGAAACCTTTAAGAAAATCGTCAAGTAATCTCCAAGAAAATCCTAGAGGTACCTAGAGGTGGAGACCATTAAAATAAAAGTATGCAATACCTCTGGAGGTACTGGCTGAAACCTCGAACCTTCACGTCAGGGTGACAGCTCTGGAAAGATCCACAGCCTCTGGAAATCATTCACAGAAGGAAGGTTGTCTCGACACAGGTTTTTCACAACACAGTCACGAGTCACTTGCAGGACCCAGGGAAAAAAAACAAAACAAGAATTTGTTTAAGGAAAAAAGACGAGAACAAAGAAAATAGTAAAGATTAAATAGATTTTGCTTAACCGTGAGGCGATACAGACATTTCCTAATGGAGTATAGATGCACAGTTTGGCTGTGAAAATCTGCTTTCCGTCTCCATCAAAGAGAAGCTCTGATGTCCAAGCGTAAGCTCTTCAGTGATGCCCTTAAAGTGTGGTACGTGCCTGAGGTACAGTTTACAGATGCTTATTTGTTTGTCTGTGTTTGTGTTTGTCTGTGCTTTTGCAGCTGATTTGCGAGGTCTGAGTAAACTGACAGGAGTTTACCGCACAAGCCGAAATATGTGTTTCTCCATCTTCCAGGTGATGCACAATTAAATGCATTATTTTCCATAAAACTAAATCTCTCCCACTCTCCTTCCTGAGAGAAAGACAGACAGCTTTAATGAGGCATGAAGAAGCTGGGTAATATACAACAACATACATCATGTCAACGTTAACATCCTATTTCTGCTTTTTTGATAGATTCACATTGAAAGTGTAGTTTTCAGCAATGTTTTTCTGTTTAAGGTTTACTTTGCTTCACTGGATTTACAGCATATGCTTTCTGTTTAATGCTAAACTACATTTATAGTGGTTTGCATTATGCACTTTTTATTGCGATTAAGTATTGTGACAATACAAAAACAAATAATTGTCTGATATTACATGAATATTACATATACTTTTTTGCACAGTTTTTTTCTATGAATAGTTTGACAGCATAGCTCCGGCCTTTAGTGTCACGTGATTTTGCATAAATCATTGTAATATGCCAGTTTTAATAATAGTCTATTAAAATGTGCTGTCCAGTAGATGTTTTATTTACACAAATGAGTGTATTCGTTTAGGTCTTGTTTTGAAAAGATCATTTGTAAAAATGCCGTTTAGCTTCAGCAATGATTTGACTGACTCTACAATTAGAGGAAATGAGAGAAAATGTAAAATCCAACCCTTATTATTACTGTAAAATTAGCTGAAATTAGCTTAAAGTGTGATTTTACATTATGATGTTGCTGTTTGAGCATAAACAATATATGCAAAGTTACAATGCTGATAGTTTGAAGTAAACAATTACTTTACAAAAATACTACAACACAATTATGTATCCACAAACACACTGGGACATCATAAAACCAGATTGGGATTCAGAAAAAAGGGGGAGTAGAGTAGAAAAAAGGTCAATAACACAAACAAGTATGTATGTATTTTTATTTTACCCATCATAAAGTGGTAGAACTGGGTATTGCAGTCCAAATTCGAAATATTGCTTGCTTGCCAGATTCCCGCTCAGACCTCTTTCGTTTGCCAGTGTCACAATCTCTGGACTTTATTATTGTTTTTGTCTCGAGCCACGTGCTGTCTGTGCCCTGCCTTCCCTCTGTGTTTAATTGTTTTATTGTCTGCAGCCGTGTCTCATTAATTTAGTTTAATTTCCTCGTGTATTTAGTCCTGTGTGTTTTGAGTTCTCGTTGTCCGATCGTTGAAGTCTCTGAAGTCCGTGAAGTCCTATGTGTGGTTTTTGTTCTGCTCTGCCTGCCGTTGTTTATTTTGCAAGTTAAAAAAAGAATTAAATCTGTTTAAGTTTATTTTCGAGTCTCGAGTTCTCTCTCCCGAGAAACCACGGAAATCGTGACAGCCAGCTTCTATGACAGAAAGAAATACGCTCTGTTTTGTGCCAACTGGCATCCCGGGGTTCTGAAACACGATTGGGTGAACTGGCAGCGGTGGGTGGGTTTCACAAACCAAAACAGAGGCCATTTTCAAAGGAGAATAAGAGAAGTAGCATTGTTTTTCATAACATATGGTATTTTTAATGCTTTAGCAGAGTCAGAATCCTACATACAGTACAGCACCTTTTAATATTCACCTTTACGGTCCATCTAAACCTCTGGTGAAAGAGTTTTTATGAATCATTGAATTGTAATTTGTTTCTAGCCCTAATCCTAGTTTGGGACGCACACTGGATCTGGTGTTGTCATGTGGTTTCCTGATAACAAACCTATCTCAGAACGATTAGAGAGAGTTGTTTGCAGTCCGTTGGATCAGTATGTCCAATGTTTTGGATCCTTTAGTCTAGTCTTAGATCTCTGCACAGCACAGAAACTGACCTTGATGCTGGTTTATGTGGGGCTCTTGCTTTGTTGGATGTAAGTGCGGTATAAGGAAGTAGTATTCTGTTCACACAAATGTTTCAGCCAAAGACAAAACAGAATGAGCCTTGAATACAAACACAAACAAGAGTAATAAACTAACAGCATGTAAAACAAACTAATCATGCAACTAAAGAAAAGCCAGGTCACAGGAAGAACAGAAAACACAGGTACATGGCAAAAGGTCACAGCATTATTATTGCAGTATGTACTTCAGAGTACATACCTGCCCTATGAAGTCCTTTCTTTCAGGCTGTATTTATTCAATTAGATTTCCACTGTGATGCAAAGGTGATTTGCTGCTCAAGAAAAAATTGTTGTGCTGCTTTATATTTTCGTGAAAACTGTGATGGGTTTTTATTTTCAAGATACTTGATAATTATCAAGTTCAAAAGAACAGCATCTGTTTGCAGTCCTTGTTGGGTGGAAGTCCTCGTACTGAAAGACCTGAAATGATGTGGATTGCGTGTTTGTCGCTTAATCTATTTTAAGCTTTTTTTAATCTACTTTAACAAACAAATCGTATTTTGAAAAGACGCTCATTTGTGTGTAGTTTGAGAAAGTCTGTCACGTGTCAAGAAGACCTGATTCACGTTTCCTCATCCCGTTTTAGGTGGCGATATTTTCTTTGTGCAGATTGTAATTTCACCCAACGCAATCTTCACACGGAGCAGTGTTTTATGACGCCGTTGTCATTCCCGTGAGAGAAATGCAAGTTTGAATGTGATTCAACATTGAATTTGTTTTTGAGATGTAAAAAAAGGAAAGGAAGGAACACCTAGGTTCCTAACTGATGAGGGAGAATTCACATTTAAATGCGTATGCTTTGCAACTGCTTTTTTTGCCACTTATTTGTGTGTGTTTTTGCAGCTGACAGACAGGAGAGAGTAATGGAAGGGAGGAGAGATGAGGTGCATCGTCCTCCATGAAATGTACATAATCCACACTCTCCATCTCAAGAGAAAGACAGACGCATTTAAACAACCATGAAGACGCGTCTGAAGATCCTGTGGATTTTACTGGGTAAAGTACAACAGTCATGTATCTGCTTTTTATTAGATTCACACTAAAATAATGAGACAAAATTGTCTGCATTGTTTTTCCATCTGTTCGCGTTGAAATTTCTTGCCAAATAAACTGAATCGTGATCAGCTGCCGTTTCATACATTTATGCTCGTCTGTAAATAAGGTTTTTGTTCAACCGTGAATTTTTGCTTTTGTTTGCATTATGTATCTGTGATCTGTGTATTGTTAAAATACAAAACAACTGTGAACAAATGTAATATAAATACATTACAAATGTGTATGAAAATAGTTCTTGTTGCAGATTATTATGTGTTTTATGTTTCTATTATTATTTAGATTATAGTTTGTTAGCAACAATATAAAAAAAATACTTTGATTTAACAAAACCTGGTTCTACTCACAAATCTAATTTCCACAGGGTTTTTATCGATCATGCAGGAATGGCAAATGGAAAGAAGGCAAGAAGGCATTTTATTTAGAAACATCTTCTGTTCTATCTATTAGTGGAACTGGAAAATATAAAGGACTTAGAAATTACATTATCTGATTGACATTTTTGTGCTGTAATGAAGTAAAATGCTAAAATGCTTTAAAAAATCCCTACTTTCCTTGAAACATTTTTCAGAGAATGCAGCACTTTCAGGTGAAACTAGCGAGTCTTCAGATTATGGAAACTGGGTCTCTACTAATGCTATTGATGGATTGTTGACCACCTGGGCCCACACCAAATTAGAGACGGACCCGTGGTGGAGAGTGGATCTGCTGAAAGTATACAGAGTTAACAGAGTCACCATCACCAATAGAAATGACTTTGCTTCTAGGATTACGGAGCAGTGATTCGCATCAGGGAACTTCCTTGATGTTTACAACAACACCATGTGAGGACTGTCTTTTAGTGTTTATTAATAACACTGCAGATGAACACAAACCAGAGCAAAGAATCTTTCTGTCTGTAGATGTGGTGTGATTTCTACTCTACGCAGCCAGTGCCACGGCCACTTTCTCATGCGGTGGGATGGTGGGGACGTTATATGGTTGTTCATCTTCCTGGAGATCAGAAATTTCTTACTCTCGCTGAAGTTGGAGTCTATGGGTATTTGGCAGGTAGTTCATTATTGTGTAACACTTTTGTGTAACATTTTATTTTACACACAGCTCCATGGGAGGCTCGATTCTAACTCGCCCGTCCACGACGGGGTCAGTTTTGCCACTGATGTATAATCAAAAACTGGAATGCTCATCACCACTCATCATGACCATTCATGTTTTCCTAAGCCAAGTGGATTTTGTAGCCAGACTCCAAACCATGAAAAAATGAGAAGATTATCATCAAGAATTATAATAAAAAGAATATGGCAGTTGAATAAATTTATTAAAATGTCCGGGGGGTTGTCTTAAGAAGTCATACTGCCAGCAATTCTACCCAGTTGATGTGCCAGTGCAGTTGGGGACCCATCAAACCCCTGAGACTGTGTTCCCATTGTACGATGCCCCCCAGCCAGTGGTGGAGGCATCCGAGAAAACCACAGCATGTCTGAAGACCTGTTCTAGGGGCACTCCTGCCTAGGGAAATTAGAGGTCTGATCACGGGGGTGAAGGTTTGGCAGCAGGCCGATTCAACTTGGAACGGTAAGTGTAGTGTTGCCATTCCCATCTCGGGACCTGACCATGGAACCAGTGTTGAAGCCGTCTCATATAAAGCAACCCCAATTGCGTGACAGCCGCTGCAGCTGCCATATGCCTTAGGAGTCTCTGAAAATATTTTAGTGGGACAGACTCTGAGTCTTCTCGAAGTCCCAACAGACTAAGGTGTTCTAACATCAGTTCCCTGTGTTCACACAACTGAGCCTGAGCTAGAATGAGTCAGTCATCTTGGTAGTTGAGAATAAGAACGCCCCATTCTCTTAACGGAACAAGGGCCCAAAGGGTAGAACCTTGTACTGATATGCTTTCAACCCAAACCACAGGAATAGCCTGTGGTTTGGAAGAATCAAAACATGAAAATATGCATCCTTCAGGTTCATTGCTGCAAACAGATACAGATGTGATCTCTGCATGCAAGACAGGGGCATCCACAGCGTTCACTGATGTGAAGCGGGCCCCAGGCGAAATTGAATCGTATAGCCAAGTCAGATGATTGTAAGAAGCCACATAGACTGACCAAAGTATGCGAGAAGGGCCCCTGCTCAAGTGTCCAATGTGGGGTCTGAGTGTGTGTGACTCTTACCTGCGTATGTGCAGAAGGGACGTGGTTAGTCCATTGGTTCATCCTCCCCCTTTTGTTTAATTTCCCGATCTTCAGGTGAGATCATCATCTCCTGAGGATCACCTCTCTCCATCTCTGGGTCACCCGTCTCAGGGCTGCTTGCTCCTACCACCAGGTGGTTGCCCTGTGGAGCTGTGAGCTGCTATTTTATGAGAAAAAGCTCTTTTAGTGTTTTGAGGCACACAGGGAAGATAGCCGCTTTGCACACAACAAGGGCTAGTGCAACCTGATGTGGCAGTCCACTCAACAAAGAACCACTGCCGCTGAGATCAATCAATCAATCATTTTTATTTATATAGCGCTTTTAACAACACAGGTTGCATCAAAGCACTCACAAGATGATGTACTGGCAGCCCCTGCTCGAAGTAGTTGATCCAGAGAGCAGAACAATCATAATCGCTCTACCCCGAAACAAAAAGCTAAATGTGAACTGCACAAGCTGCTCAATTATATTCACACTGTGATCAGCTGAAGCTGGGTGCAATCAGTGTATAGCAATGTGCATTGGCAACCGAGGTGACTAAGACTGACCTACTGAAAGAAAGCAGTCATTATTGTGGACTTAAACTTGGTTGAAAAACAGTATGTTCTGCAGTTGAAAAAAAATCCATTCTGTTGTTTATTCATGTTTATTTTGTGCTTTCAATGCATGTGAATTTGTTTACACGTGCTGCTTGAAGCTGCAGCTATCTGTCATGATGCATAAGAGAGCGCATAAATTTGTATTTGTTTGTTTATATTTCTTTATAAATTACACAATTTAAAAGTTGAAGTACTGAGGACTTTTTTATACAGAATAAACCTGCTCTTTCTTTTTCTGTCGGCACATTGTCAGTTTCCTCCTGGCACTGCAATGTATTTTTCACTGTGTGAGAACATGATGTATGCTCTTAGAATATTGATGATTGGTGAAGGTAGCAACAGTTACTAAGGGTTAGTTGGGTCTTTTGCAAACCATCAATTGTGCAATTTCTTTTATTCCGTGGAAATAAGCTTACACAGAAGTCTCATTCGCGCTTGTTTGAATTGTGCAAACACATTTATTTTTTTAAAAGTTTAATACTTGTTTTTATTCATTTTCCAGGAAATCGTGCAGTAGGAGGAGCTGTTATACAGTCTTCAACATTTGCAGACTGGTTTGCTAAAAAGGCCATTGATGGTAATCATGGTTTCCAACAGTTAAATAAATCATGCACCTCAGCCCTTAATGAGTCTAACCCATGGTGGAGGCTGGATCTGCGTGATGTTTACAGAGTTAATGAAGTGGTCATCACTAACAGAAATGACATCTATGCAGAACAAATAAACGGAGCGGAAATTCATATTGGAAACTCTATGGAGAACAATGGCATCAGCAATCCCATGTGAGAAACTTGAGGCTGAAAGAATGTGGGATATGAAGAACAAATATGAAAGATCATGTGACTGTGTTTTCTAATCGATTCTCACTTTGTCTTTAGATGTGCTGTTATTTCTACTATTCCAGCAGGTGAGTCCTACAACATCTCATGTAATGGGATGGATGGACGTTACGTGATTGTCCATATTCCTGGAGATTGGGAAATTCTTAGTCTTAGTGAAGTTGAAGTCTCTACGGGTATTTGTCAGGTAATTAATTGCTTTAGAGCTTAAAATGTAATGGTTTTTTTTTCTTTAAATGTATATATTTCATGTACTGTCATGCTATGCTTAAAAAATATTGTAAAGAGACACAAAATCACAATTTTGCATTTTTGTTTGGGAGAGCAGTTGATTACTCTGGTTGAAGTCCTTGTTCATTTAAATTTAAATTTGCATTCATTCATTTAACATACACTTTTATCCAAAGCGACTTAGAGACAGAATACAGACAGGAAGTACTCATAATACCAAGTCTCAAGCATTGTCCAAAACGGTACAGTCTAGGCAGTGAAAGATTAATGAAAATATAAAAAGTATGAAATTGCATGGTGATGAAAGAGGTGAGTTTTCAAATTGTCAGATTTCCTAAATAGAGTTGCAAGCCAGCCAGGAAGACTTCTATAGGAAGTGTAGATTTGTAAAAGTGGAAGTATGTCTAATTGTGCATGATGGAAGTCCTGCTAGAAGAGCATTGCTGTAGTCTAGCAGGTCCTACATTAATGCCTTGAATTTTGTGGGAGCAGCTATTGGTATTCAGAGCTGTCTAAACAGAGGTGTAATGTGCATTCTTTTGACTCATTAAAATTTTTTTGGGATTAATTGTAAAGGTTTCTTGATAAACCTGCCAAAGAGAGCATTTGAATAGTTCAGCCTAGACACAGCAAGAGCTTGAACAAAGTTGTAAAACATAGAAGGGGCTAGCTGGTCATTAATCACAAGGATTTTGACTATTTTTGACTACTAAGTTATGGTGGATGGTGAATATAGTAAAGAAGAATATAAAGAGTTGCTGCATTCACATCCGTAAATGAGAAATGGCTAGAGGAAGACGCTACAGAGGAAAAGATGGAAGGGTAAAGGGAGCATAGATTTCATCTAAACAGAAGCTCACTCAAAAAGTAAACAGTTCATGATGAAACTAAAGTTCACTAATAATCTGCTTTGTGCTTTACAATGCATCATGAATTTTTTTCTAGAAAATCTGGCAGTAGCTGGTTCTGCCACACAGTCATCAACATCTGGGGACTGGTTCGCTGAAAAGGCTGTTGATCGAGGTTTCCAGCAGTTGTTATCTGGGATGCTCCTCAACTCTCAAACAGACTAATCCTTGGTGGAGGCTGGATCTGCGTCATATTTACAGAGTTAGCAGAGCGGTCATCACTAACAAGAAACAACTGCTGTGCAGAACGAATAAACGGAGCTGAGATTCGTGACGCCGAGACTCTTTTGAGAACGACGCAACAACAACCCCATGTGAGGAACTTGAGGTTGAGAGCATGAGAAATCAAGCACATGTAGTTGGACTGACGCTTCTTCTCTCTGTCTGTAGATGTGCTGTTATTACTGCTATTCCAGCAGCTGAGTCCTACAGCTTCTCGCGTAACGGGATGGAGGGACGTTACGTGAATCTGATCATTCCTGGAGACATGAAGATACTCTACTCTGTGTGAGGTGGAGGTGTATGGAGAAGGTAAATTGGTAATACTTATATAAGAAATCAAAATATCATGCAATAACTTTACATAATCATATATTGTTTGTGAGTTGATGTTTTAATAAATGCAAACATCTCCAGGTTATGAATATAACCATGGTTCCTTGAGAGAACAAAATGCTATGGGGAAAACCAGATCACGCCTCTGAATTTGCTGTAGGAATCTGGTCCAAAGGGCTTGATATCATGGTAAGTGAAGTTAGCGACCAGGTGGAAAATATAAAGGCATGGAGTAGAGAAGCTGGTGTCAAAGATCTGCGCTGGCAGGGACCCCTGAAAGTATGGGCAACGGGACACAGTGTCTTGTTCTCTCAAGGAACCATGGTTATGTAACCTTTTCGGGAACTCAAACTGTGTCCACAACACTATAGAAACGAGATGCCCACGCCTCAGAGTTCCAAGTCCTTGCCCTGTGTCCATGTCTCAACATAAACCCCTAGGATGAGAGAAGACCCTGGGGTCATACCAACGTCCAATCAGTGGAAATGGACAAAGGTAGAGGGGGAGGACAAACCAAGAGCGTTGCAAAATATCCGAAACAGTGAGCCTTGACTCCCATCCGCGAGGGGTTTTCTCAACAAGCCACCGCATCGAGGGCTAAAGGAGACCATGGTCACCCAGTAGAGGTTTAACATAGCATTTACGACACAGTTCGAGCTCCTGAAAAGGGACTGGCGAGAACTATATTGTCTCTGTAGGGTCTTTATTTATTCTGTATTTACAAATTTTCTGTGTTAGAAATTAATTGGATGTTTCATGTATATGCATATGGAATGTGTTTGTTTAGGTCCCTGTTTAAAAACATCTTTTGTAAAGAAGATGCAGTTTAAATCCAGCAGTGATTTGACTCATCTCTACAATGAGAGAAAACATTCTGAAAGAGGTGAGAGGAAAAAACTGCTTCCAACCCCTCATTATTACTGCAAAATAAATAATAACCTTTTTCTTTCTGCTTTTGGAGATGGAGAACTCACCAATTGACCTATTTATGAAATGAAGCGCTTTGTATTTCTTTGAATGTGTCATTGTAGATTTATTTCAACATTGTTTTAGTTTGTCTGTTTATATTTTGTCGGTATACAGAAACCAAACATATAAACTGACATTGCTCAAAAGTGCTACGTCAGGAATACCAGTGGTGTTAAACATGCGAATTTAGAATTCATCATATATGATGTTTCCTTGCGAAGTCATGCCCCGGTATCATGTATTATTTTCGGTTGAGGTCTGCTCTTGCCGCTAGAAAGTTCACCCGATATTGACTCTGCGTTGATGCCAGAACCTGAAACGGTTTGGTCAGAAAGTGAATTTTGCTAATCAGGTGAGTCCGTTCTATAAATTTGCCACGATAACTTATGAAATAAGGAATGATGTTATATCTGAAAATGTTTTGTTTTCAGGTGATTGTAATAAGGAGAAGAGTAATACTCCCAGAAGCAATGCTGCCTTTATTTGCTGATCACACTGTCTGAAATGTCTTAAAAGTGCTCTCAGTGTAGATAACTAAAGCACTTGACTTACTTCCTAGATCTTGCGTACATGTGCTGTCAGCAAATGAAGATAACAATAAATATAATAAACTTTCTATATATTCACTGTCGATATAGATTTTTTCTTGTAATATCTATATATTGTACTTGTTTTATTAAATTATATTTAATGTTGTTGTACCTTTTTAGATTTCTTAAGAATCTTACCCCAGATTTTTACCCTTGATTTCTTCATTTTAAATGCAGATAATAGCATTGCCATTGTATTAACCTTCCTCCCTTCTCTGTGTCTAATAAAGATCAGGACACAGGTGAAGTTATTGTCAGATCATTGTATTAAGTCGTTTTTAGTAATCTGTACTTTCAGAAGACTAGTGTGTCTCTGTGGCTCACGAAGGGAACCCTCTCAGTACTAACATTCCAGAACTGCATTTCCCATAAGGCCCTTCACCTAAGACTGATTACCTGCTCAGGTGTAACTCATTAGACCGGCTATTTAAGTTGTGCTCAGACTCTCATTCATGAAGTGTCCAGAATCTTTAGCTGTAAAGCAGAGTGGTGTTCACATGTTGCTTTGGACATCGTCTCGAGTGGTTGCAGAGTGCTAAAATTATAATTATTATTTCTATTTTTATTTATTTTAATTTAGTCAGTGCATCAAAATGAAAACAGTACATTAAGAAGCAGGTTTTCACGATCAGAGATTTCTTAAATCGTAAAACTTTTAATTTCAAATCCGTGTTGAACGTATATCCGCTTACTCCAGGCACCGTGACATAAGTGTTTATATGGACTGGGAATGAGTTTAAGTTGAATAGATTTGAGGAAGCGCCAAATCCAGTTTAATTTATTATATTTGTCATGTGGAATGGATTTGACTGACTTTACACTCCTGAAAAGTGCTCTGGTGACATATTGGCTGAATCTAAAGATGTTGCGTGGATATCCAATAAGTCATCTGCCTCAAAAGTGGTGGGTGCGCTATCATGATAATGGTTTGACAATCATGTCAATACGATCAATACAGCAGAAGAAAATAACTTAAATGTCTCCCCTTAATAAACCTTACACCTTGCTTAATTTAAGATTTTGCCCAAACTAGTCCAATCCAAAACCTCCTCTTATCATTATCTGCCTGGTCATCATGTGGCGAGGTCCGTAATGCTGTCTGCAGTAGTTCTGTGCAGTCACCATGTCACGGATGATATCACCCGCATCAGGGCTGAGAACTGGGAAAATACTGAGTAGGCCTTCTCTGCTATAGTGTGCATATATGCAAAAAAACTAAAGGTATCCAGCGATCCCTGTGTGACACTTCCACTGGTCCTCCAACTAGCACTACTCATCAGCAATAAACATTTTAATATTAATGTTTTATACTCTTTATCTGCACATTATTTGAATCTTGTAACCTAACTGGTGTAACGTATTGCATTACAAAATGCTATGTGATTCGATGCCAGAGAATGCTTCATGAAATGTATGTATATATATATATATATATATATATATATATATATATATATATAGTATATATATATACGAATTGGTGAGAGAGATGTAGAAAGACACATTGCATTCATATAACAATATTCTGACGGTAATGATAGTCATGCATCATTTTATGTCAACAGGTGTAACATGACACTGTTATTATATTTAATGCTTCTGTTACACTTTAGGTTAAGCTTTCTAACACTACAGCATACGTTTTTTTATCTCACTGAATTAAAACATAAGCGCTACATGGTACATGCATTCTTGAGCTAATTATTTGTCACGTGTGTGTCTTTTTTTTTTTTTTTCCTGGAGTTGAATTCTTATTCTCTCAGCATGAACCTCACCGCTTCTGGGCTTATGCTGATGTGGGCGTTACATGCATTTGCTTTAGAACGATGAGTCTGCATAAATGAACCCCTTTGAATGTAGAGATCATTTTTCTTATCCCACTGGCAGATATTTTTCTTGCTTTAAGCAAATATGTTTTTAAATATTAACACCAGTTTTCAGGGTTTTTTTTGTTTGTTGAGAAAACAGAAAAGTAAATATTTCCAAAGTATTTGGATGCCATTTTTGTTTGCCTGTTGATCTAAATAAAAGAAACATGTTATAAGTCATGGTGAAATATTTTAACTTGGGCTTTGAACTGAATGAGATGAGATGAGATCCAATAACAGTGTATGAAAATGATGGCAAATAATCAGAATGTGGAATTAAACAAAATACGTAATTGCTGAACTAACCCGAAGCAGTCCTAGGGAAAATACATTTATTTACACTACAGGATAGTATCAAATCTTTTCACCTAAATATTACTTAGATAAACTATATTTACTCTGTAATTCAATATTGCTAACTCCAAAAACAGACCAACCAAATATTCAACCAAAACCAAAAATACTCTCTTCTAAATGATCCAAATATACAGAAGGGAAACTGCCCTGAAAACTGCTGAACTCCTCTTCAATCACGCCGCCAGATAACACGGACCCCCTGAAGATATAATTCTGACCGTGGACTACGCAATTCATCTCTCAGGTATGGAGAGGTATAGCATTTTCTCAGCTTCGGGTGTGACTCAAAAGCCTGACCACAGAAATCATGTTCCCACATCTTCTGCCATGGCCACTGACGTCCTTGGAACCAGTTCCTTACTCTTTCTGTCTCCCTCCTCCAGTTCCAATGTTTTTCCCAGCGTTCCAGTTCCAAGTTCCTACAAGACAAAAAGTCCCAGCCATCATCAGTTGAATCTCTAAAGACTCTAACCAAGTGCTAAGTGCTTATGAACACTGTCTGCAATTTGACTTTTTGCTGATTCATTTACATTTTACAGGAAAATGAATAGAAATATATTGGTGAATTTCTGGCGAGTACACTACAGTGTAATATACAATAGTTTAAGATCAGATTATATCTACTTTCTCTGATCGCAAAATTCAGACACTGGTGCTCATTAATATAGATACGAACTCCTGGAGGCTCTCTCTGAAGACTCTCCCAACCCGTGAGGGACAAACCTTGCAGACTATCACACATCCGCAGATCCAAAAGCTCTGTCCTGCTGTATATCAGCTGTCCGCATCCCCAAGCTTGTTCGTGAGCACCTTGAGCACGCCTTCATCTAATTTCCATCTTTTTCATTATCAACATGGATATTAAAATCGCTAATGACTGGAGTGTGCATAAAGCATGAAAACTCTGTATCCACAACGATCCATTTTTCAGGCTTCCATCTACATTTTTAAGAATAACAACTGTGGGCAAAATTGAAATCGATCCAGCAAGACATTAGGACAAAAATAAAACAAAATACCGCGCTTGCCTGAAACACCCAGAGACACGGAAAGGGGCGCGATAGACCAGGTGCGTCTCGTGGAAAAGATCATCTTCCATAAACCTGATCTCATCTACGCCGGTCCTGAGAGTCTTTATTCCATCATGAAGAAGTTTCACAAGAGGCTGTGGTTCTTTACTGGGTATGTACAGCATTCATATTCTTTATAGATCTGCCACCAATATTAACAGTTTTCGCAATGTTTTCCCTAGTTTGTTCAGAGATGTTGCCTCTGTTTGTATTTAGTTTGTACTTATTTCGCCCTCTGTGGTGCTACAAATTTTTCCGGAAAAAAAAGACTACACACTTGTCGTGGTTTGCATTATGATAAATAAATAATAATTTAAATGCATGACATTTTAATCAGTTTGAAATGTAATACATTAAGTGTCACATGATCCTTCTAACATGCTGATTTGCCGCTTTCTAAGAAACTTTTCGATTAATAATTATCAACGCTTAAACCAGATTTTTATTTTTTATTCTTTTGCTCAAACCATGAAACATTTTATTTGGTGATTCTTTAATAAAAAGCTTCAAAAGAATAGCATTGGTTTGAAATAGAAATCATCCGTAACTCCAAAGTGTCTTTTTTTGTAATATTAACCATTTAATGTGTCCAACTTGAGTAAAAAATGTCCTAGCCCAACATTTGAAATGATCGCAGGTTGTAGATTGTAGATTTGTTTGTCATTTGATCTGTGATTGATTTTCAGTTTATATTTTTGGATCTACTTTTTGGCCAAACAAATACTGCTAGTCAGGATGCCTATTTGTGTATGAAACAGATCGACAGCCTAATGTCTGTGCTTAAGAAGAACGCCTGGTAGTTATTCAATCAACGCTTTCATCCTACTTTGTATTTCAGTCTTTTTGCTTGTTGCAGATTATTAATAACAAAATGCTGTTAGGCTTTATAGCTATAAAGTTTATCACACACATTTTTGTTTTCGCAGTCAAACACAAATAACATTTAAACAAATGTCTCCTTTGTTACATTTTTATATGCAGATTCACTTTTATTCATCTTTATCCTTGCTGAAGAAAAAATGTCACCATCACAAACGATATTACTGGTTATACGGACTTGTATTGGTTCTTTAATGGGAACTGTTTTGGGCCCTATTGGTCTATACTGCAACTGGTCACCTTAATGGTGACTTGTTAAAACTAATCAATCCTAATAGTGTGTGTCCTAAAACACGCTTAAGGAAGCCATTTTTAATTGTTTTAAAGGTTAAAAGTTGTGGTTTGTAATGCAGTGAAAAATCAAATTGTGTATGTGATTCAACTAACGTGGTTCTCGATTCTTACTTCAATCTTGTTTCACAGGGTTTTTATTGGTTGAGGAATGATACAAATGGACAAGAAGGCAAGAAACAAAGCTTAAGCAGTTTGTTGTAGTTTTTACCTATATAAATAGGGGTCCACCTATATATAGATAGCTCACTATTCTTCTCCCCTTCGCCTTAAACATCCTTTACCCTTCATTTCTGTCCTTTAGAGATGGGTGTAAATACATTAAAATGTATTTAAAGAAACATAATGTACTGTATGGAAAAAGGTATTTAAATACTTCAAGACAATGGCCGTGAATGTTTTTAGCATTTATCATTTTTCCAATCTTTGGTCTCATTAAAATATGCACAGCAACAATCGCTTTTTATGTACCTTAATGTATATTTCCACTAAAACACAGGTTCAGTAGGTGACCCTGTGAATGTTTTTATTACTGGACATAATATGTATGTGTTTTTATTAACCTGATATAGGTATGCATCGCGGCGGTTCAGATTTAAAATATCTGTGGACTATTGCTAAATGCCTACCATGTTGGAAATATGCTCATACCCAAGTCCAACCTCAAACTCTTAACAAATGCAAAATTGATTGCATAAAAAACATTTGTTATGCAACCGCGTTGCTTCAACTTACTTTTATGCAAACTCTGAACCTTATGCAAACTCATTCCTGCTCTCTGGTTTGCTGCTGATGATGACTACACAAAGATTTAATTTAGTGTAAAATGCGGGGATTTCATCACTTGAAATGCTTTCCAGAGAACGTAGCACTATGGGGCAAACTAGTCAGTCGTCAACTTACGGAGACTGGTCCTCTTACCCGCTTGGGTTGATGCAGAGCTCTCCACCTTCAGCCACACTGGCACTCAGAGCGACCTGCAGGAGAGTGGATCTACTGAAGGTGTACAGAGTGACCAGAGTCACCTACCAACAGGTCAGATTTCATATTTATAGGATCAACGGAGCGTGATTCGTGATCGAACTTCCTGATTATTACAACAACACCATGTGAGGATTTCTTCACTGTCTTTATTAACATGGAGTCAGTGAACGGAGAATGATAACGGATGATCTTTCTGTCTGTAGATGGTGTGATTTCTACTCTAGGGGAGGTGCTACAGCCACTTTCTCAAGCGGGTGGGATGGAGGGACGTTACATGATTGTTCATATTCCTGAAATCCTAAGATTCTAGCATTACAGAAGTTGAGTCTATGGGCATTTGCAGGTAATTTATTCCCACTTTTATATATATATATATAAAAGTACAATGGTAATTTATTGTGCGCATTTCTTTTTGACTTTTGTACTAAAAAAATATCTGTAATTGCGTCGTTGATCCATCACATTAACTCCACCCTTAAACATACTTCACATACCCACCAAACCTGTCCCTAACCTTCCTTATCCACCCCAATAGAAGCTATATTAAGACAATAAATACATTGTCCTTTAAATGTAAGTTTATAGTAGTTAAGGCCATCTAATACAAAGTGGGACAGATAATTCTTATTGTAGAGCATGTGGATCTAATAAACCAGGTAAAAATCAATCCAGGTTGATATGTTCCCATTCCCGCTTCCAGTCCTCATAGATCAACATGAGCTGGCTTAGTCTGTATCTCCACAATTTTTTTTTGTGAACTCCATTATCAAACTTCTGGTATATGCTTTCAGCACCTTGCTCTGATGACACTTAAAGTTTTGGAGCAGCACCACCTTGTAGTAAAAAATAAAATGATTGAAATCAACTTTAAATTGCTTCAATAACTCATTGCTGCAGTTGTAGCGCTGGTCCTTTTTAGCTTTTGATTTTGACCTTTCAGAATTGGGAATTGTACAAACATGGGCTGCGACAAGTTTTATTGACGCCTAGGAAATCCCTTGGCAGTAGGAGGAGCTGCTATACAGTCATCGAGCATCTGGGACTGGTTTGCTGAAAACGCTGCTGATGGTAATCGAGGTCTCAGATGTTGCATGGATGCCTCACTCAACTAGTCTAACCCATGGTGGAGGCTGAATCTGGAGTGAGGTTTACAGAGCCGGGTGAAGTGGTCATCACTAAGAGAAACGACCGCTGTGCAGAAACAAATAAACGGAGCTGAGATTCGCATCGAACTCTTTGGAGAATAACGGCAACAAATAACCCCATGTGAGGAACTTGAGGTTGAAAGAGCATGAGAAATCAATCACACATGAATTGACGCTTCATCTCTGTCTGTAGATGTGCTGTTATTACTGCTATTCCAGCAGTTGAGTCCTACAGCTTCTCGCGTAACGGGATGGAGGGATGCGATGAATCTTGATCATTCCTGAGACATAAAGATACTCTACTCTTTGTGAGGTGGAGGTGTATATGGAGAAGGTGTGAAATACTGTTTTTATACAAGAGGGTGAGGAGCAAATACTAAATTTAAATGGAAATGTCTTGTTTAGGTCCTGTTTTAAAGATCATTTGTGAAATGCAGTTTAACTCAGAGAGGATTTGACTGACTCTTTCAACAGAGAAAATATCTGAAACGGGTGAGAAAGAAACTAATTCAAGCTTTGTTATTGCTTTTCCGCTCTCATCTGGTCTCGCTTACAAAATAATAATTTCACGGTCTTAACGTATGAAATGCATTTGAACAAATACAAAGTTAAATCCTTTTGACCAGAATGACTTTGTGGATATTTGAAGGAATTTGTGGTGCTTGAAAATTTATTTGAATTTCATTGAGCCAAACAGGGGCTCAAAATATATCATGTTTATTCACAATAAATTTAATATGTACATGATTTAATTGTCATTCATATACAAAGTATAAACTAAATGCTTACTAATAACTTCAATTATAACTTGAGAGGTGCTCATCAGTAAATATGATGCTTTGTTTTCTTCAGGGTTTAATCGTTTCTTGAGATCTTGCGCGATTTAAGTATTAATGTTGTTTCTAGTTGAGATCTGGTTTCCAGCTGAGAGAGGATTCACAAACGTGACGATATATTGGTCTCAAAACCTGAACAACGAAGTGATGAAGAAGGTGGATGTTGCTAGTGAGGTTACGCTCTGTACAATAACTTGCGAAATAAACTGCATGCATGAAAATGACTGTAAAGCATGTGGATATAATAAGCAATACCGTTTTATCTAAGGTGTCGTTGTGGTAAAGAAAATAATACTAGTAGATCTGCACTGACTCACTAAATTCCTTTCCTTATATGGCAAGGCTATGCTTATTATAAGGCCATACTTAATTTAAATATACAAATAATTTTTTTTGATAATAATAGTTAGCTGCTTTTACAATCTGTAGTAATTGTTCATTTAAAAACATTTTAAATAAAAAATTGTAATTGTGTATTGTCAGGCAAGTAGAGAGCCATTAAATAATTAATAAATAATTTAAATGTCATTCACAATTAAACTTAATGTGTGTTCTATTATTCTTTGTCAATGATTCGATTATGATTATTATAAAAATTCCTGCCGCTTAATGTATGCAAGGTACATGTCCATGTGATTTAAGTGTAGAGGGCTGGACAGAAAATGATGGAGGATAACCATGCATGAATGCTGTTTAGGTTTATCTTCATCAGGTGTCACTTTCACATCTCTGAAGAACACCATGGCCATTTCAGGTAATCTTTATATTTCCAGTATATAGGATCCATTATAATTTGTATGCATCTCCAGAGGATTATGAAGATTTGAGGTGAGAAATGAAAAGGTGGGTTTAGTCCAGTAGAATAATCTACGAGAAGAGCAGAGGAAGCTACCAAGAACTACTATAACAGTGCTTCAGACTTTTAAAGCTTAAAAACAACATCAGTAGATCTCCTGGGCTGATGGTATGGGAAAGCTTGGAAAAAAAAATATTAGATCATTTCTGCAGAATCACAGATCAGATGAAAACTCGTCTTATTAGTTATCCAGTTTAGCAATCAGTCACGCCACTCTGGTTCTTTAAAGACAGTGTTAGATTTTGCAGTTTGGTTGTCTACCTAATGTATTAGCGTATTTATTTTATGCATTAGAAACATCTAAGAATAAAGAAAAGGATAAGAATTTATTGGACGAGTAGTTTTTCAGCAGTGATAGCGTTAGGAATGTCTACTTCCAAACAATCTTAACCTGCCACTAAGACTCAGATCTTATTCCAGGTCACAAATATGCTACTAACCCATCTTGTTGGCCGCTATACCATGGTCCTTCTTTAGAGGCATCAAAAACTTGATTTTGGTTTCGAGAGGATCATGAACAGTCTTGACAAGGCTGTCAAAATTCCATTGAACATGGGCTGGCCTGTGACAGAGTTTAAAAGCTTTTAGATGGAATAGGTCCATCTGGAGCAAAAAGTACAAATTAAACATGCAAAATAAATCAGATTTCCACACAAATATCAAATATTCAGATTAACAACCTAATTAACACTACTTGTGAAAATTGTGCGCTGGCACGTTTGTCTTGTGCAAAAGATAAAAATATAGAAATGAACCTCAGCCTGGAAGTGCATAAGTGTTTATAAATGTTAGACAGAAATTTTGAGAAAAGAAATGGATATCACTATGTGTCTGATTGCTTTATATAATTCAATTCCATGCACTTTTAACTTTTAGAACTACACTCAAGGTTAGAACATACACACACACACACACAAACAAACAACTACAAAACTTCACATAACTTTAGAAACAGTAAGAAAACAGAAGACTGATGTCCTAATGTAAAGTTTAATAATGGAAGAAGCACTCACATTTAAGTGTTGTGTGTGTGCCTACAACTGTTTCTTTTTGACCTTATGTAATTGTGTGTGTTTCTTGCAGCTGACAGACAGGAGAGAGGCCAGAAAGGGACGAGAGGATGAGGTGTGGCCATGTGGATGCACATTTAAATGCATCAGTCCTCCAAGTGAAATGTGGTTAATCCACACTCTCCATCCTGAAGATAAAAGACACGATTTATCCTCTTAAGACTCCAAGAAAAAGTTTTAGAAAACAAATAACAAAAAAAAATTGATGTCTTTTACACTGTTAACACTTACACTAATAAAATTTTATGTCTTTTTATTTGTTGATTTTATTATTCTTCATCCAGAAGTTATACTTCATATCCTTGGTTATATATTTTATTTATTAATTTTTTTTATTAAACTGGTATAAAGATGATTTCAATTATGTTATAAATAGAACAGATTTGTAATGTCTCAATATGTACAAATATCAACCAAATCTAATTTATGACACTAAGAAAAATGGACAGATATTTGATTTAAAAGTCTTTTGAGGACTTTATTTTAAAATATGAAGAACTCGATTAGATTTTTCTAAGCGTTTAATTGAGTCCACTTTTTCGGCAGTGAAATACCTCTTTAACAGGTCTATCGACCGACCGTGAGCTGCATTTGAGTATCCTCTGTGGTGACAAGAACTAGTTTATAAAACTCTTTGCATCATGTCCTTTGCTTCAGTTTCTCTTGAATACAGATGAGCAGAGATTACAGACTAGGCTAAGCATGAAGAAAAATATGGAACAAGGTGAAAATATGGCCTTATCAAGATTCTTTCTACTGTAGAGAATCCAGTATTTTTTTCTTCAGACTGAAATGACTTTAAATGGAATCTAATGAAACTTAGTGAAGTCATATATTTATTTATAAATATAATTTATGCACGCTTACACATGGTTTCCAAGGTTAGTAGAAAGGAAGCATTGAATATGCTTAGCATTAACTAATTCTGCTGTTTAGCAGCTCTATCAAGACAATAGTCATTTATTTATTTTCTTTATGTGCATGTTTTTCTCAGGCAAGTGACTACTTCACTAATCTGTTGCTTAAGTAAACTGTTAGTAACTGTAACTACTATAACTGTAAACTAGTTTATCTAAAGTGAGTACAATTGTTAGCCTAAATGAGCCTTAAATATGAAGTATTAATGAGCATTCTTTACTTTTTTTCATTTATGAGTATATCCAGACAGTCGTTGTGTACAGTATTTAATCTGTTACTTTTTACTTTTCTCATCACTGTAATGGACTAATCTGAAGCCATTTGTTAATTTTAATTCCATTGGGCTACACGTGTCTGCTTGAGAGACTGTTTGGACGCTTCTTGTTTACTGGGTCTGCGCTTATTTCTTTTATCTACTTTTATCTACTTTTTTCAGATTTTACTAAGTTTTAACTTGCATATAGTACAGTGCTCAAACAAAACATATTTCAAAAATTTTGGGACTGCAATATTAGCTACTACGGCGAAGTCGACATCTGTCTTCCCGCTGCCAGCAGCTTACATTCCGAGACGGGAAACACAGCTCATCTTTAACAAACAAGAAAGAAAATGCTCTTTCTGACTCACTTCATACAGATTTACAAAGGATTGTGGTTTTGAACGGTTACTTTGCTGGATCAAAACAAGCAGATCTAGCATCACGGACTCCCTCAGCCCACAGCCGGTGAGAGTCCTGTGGAATCTAGTCAATCTGACAGTATACAAAATGTAGCGGATCAAGCCAAAGCTGACCAGCACACAAATCAGTGGCAAGATAGGGAGATAGACTGTGCAAATCAGACACTTCAGACTGTCATGAGAGTCCGCCTTGCCGCTGTGGCATCACTTCCACTCCAGACACGTAAGCAAAGAAAAGGATTGGAAAAACTGGTATTTTACTACCCTGTACAGCTCGAGAACAGATTTGAATCTTCAACGACTTTGGGGTGAGGAATCCTTGAAAGACTGAGCAGGAGTCATATCAGCCAGTAGCCAACACCGCTACAAACAGGCGCCAAGGTCGAGCAGACAGCGGCGGCTCTTCAGATCATGAGCAGCCGGCGCCCAGAAACTCTGATAGTCGGAGATCTACTATCAGAAACGCCAGAGCAGAACGACAATCACGCCGCTTTCCGGGCTTACCGCCTCTGATGGTAAACAAGGGACTCGGAAAACGTTCTAATGAAGCACAAGACTGCAAAACGAGTCATCATCCATGGGGAAGAAATGACATTCGTAAGGAGTAATCAGAACTCCTGAAGAGGGACTTCAGTGAACTTGCCACACGGAACACTTGAAGCCCAGTCGTTTTATCAGTGGACTACCTCAGCAAGGGGAAATAAACATGTTTTCACGGTTGTTGACTGAATATCATTAAGCAAAAGAACCTGCAGTCAAAAGGAGTCAATCATCGATAACTTCAATCTGTTCTGGGACACAGACAACTTGTTTAAACTGGATGCATTTCTACCCAAAACAAACTTGGTGCGAGTAAGTGAAGGACAACATCTATTTTTCTAATTACTATCCATTTAGCAGAGCGTACAGTCCACCTGCACATGAATGGCACACACACACTGATGTAAAGTATGGATGACGACAGGACTTTGCATCAGCCTCAGAGTCATCATCTGGTCGATACATCCCACAAGGACACTGAAACACCACAGAGCCACAAGCACTGCTTGTGACATCATCAAGGCTGAGCCCTGCCCGCAGAGCCCCATCACAGACACAATGTGACGCACAACAACGGCTCCAGGATCAGAGCCATGATGACTCTCTGGTAATCAGCTAGCTAGGACAGCACACTCTGCCACTGAAACACTACCGTCTGTTTAATGGTAGAGACATTATCCTCTCTCAAGCATCGCCACTTCTCAGCTTCTCACAAAAATGGAGGAACTGGTGGCTAAAACCAGACTCTCCTCTCTTTGCTGCGAGCCCCCAGTTATCAACTATAAAACGGGGCGGCACCACCGCTCCAAGGCCATGGGCCCAGCTCACCTCCTCCAGCGAGCTCTTCGGCCGCTGCATGATAACGCTCAGGCCATCCTCCTCCATCTGGGCAGCTGGTAAAGCAAAAACAACTGATAACAGCTCTCACTTCCAGTGACATTTAGGAATTGATTTAAAGCACTTTACTCGTTTATAAATCACCCAATGGACTAGACCTAAACACATTGCAGATATGGATCAATATTTTTATACACCTAACAGACCACCCAGATCACTAGGATCAAGTCAAGTTAGAAATACCAAAGGTTCACACCAAACAAGGAGAACTGCTTTAGTTATTATGTCGCTCGATTCGAACCAGCTTCCTGAAGAGATCAGATGCTGAAACATTAGTCACTTTAAATCCAGACTCAAACTCCATCTGTTTAGTTGTGCATTTGCAGAATGAGCACTGTGCTGCACCCCAACTGTTTGCTTCTTTTATTTAAACTGTTTTAAATCAATCTCTTTTGCTTTAAATTCAATTCTATCTAAATCAGTGTTTTTATTTTATTTTTTATTTTAATTCTTTTTATTGTTATTTTAAATCTTGTAATTATTTTACTTCCTCTCATGTAAATCATCATGGAATTACCATTGTGTATGGAAATGTGCTTTATAAATAAACTTGCCTTGCCTTGCCTCATATGCAGCTCTAATGGAATATGTCTAATGCTAAAATTATGGAATGTTATTATACAGTTTTTTCAGTATGTCAGCAGCTAAAAATGAATATGTGTGAGACACATACACATTCAGTTCATTTTACATTTCTTCTGGTCCTTTTCTTTGAAAGACATTGCCGTAATTGAGTTCTCCATGAAAGTTTAAATATATTGCAAACCCTTCTGCTTCAGCATCTTTCCATCTAAAGAACAAAAATATATTTAATTATTATTATTATTATTAATATTATTATTATTATTGGCTGGTACCCTTTGAAACTACTAGAATCAGCTTATGTGCTAGGCTTCAGACTCTAAAGATGGTTTTTCTGATGGCCCATTACTTCTCTGGGAAGATTTGCAGACTCTGTTGAGCCTCTGGCCATCCTGCCCAGACTCCTGGGCTAGTCAACGCCATTTTGCATCCTCACCCTAATTATCTTCTAAGGTGCCATTCTCGCATTGTAAATCCAGTCGCTCTGAAGCCTTCTGTCCTCCGCCATTCACTGCACCGGAGCAGGAGAGACTTACTTCCAGTGTTCAGCACATGCTCTCCCAGATTTACGCTTCACCGCACAAGACAGCCATGTAAGTCGGAGCAGCTCTTATATATGATTTGTGAGATTGTTTATTTAATTATTAATATCAGTTAAAAAATAGAAAACAATTAATTAGTTATGTTGTTGTATGCACTCCTCTCTCTCATTTTTATTTATTTATTTATTTATTTATTATTATTTTTTACTTTTTGTGCATTCAGATTCTCCAGGTGTCAGCAAGCATTTTATAAAGGACACAAAATGTGAGGCAGCTCAAACAGTAAGTATACACTCAAAAATCTACCAAAATCACTAAATCACTAAAAATATGGTACAATCCATTTAGATTTAATCAGTTAAAACTGATGAATAGGCTTTAAATAGAAGTGTCTCTGAAAACAAGTCAGGTCAAATGAGTTAAACTGCACGAGATCGAATGAATCTGTTACCATGTCTAGTCTTGCAAATAAAGCAAAAACTCTCCTGATCTCCCTACCATTTTGCAGGCAGTGGAGCGGCAAGGTTATATATCTTATCTGTACTCAATGTAGATTATTTGACAGATTTCACTGTATATGACATGCACAAGTGTTTGTTGATGTTGTACAGAGGCGATGTTTTGTTAAATGCAAGGATGTTCATCAGCTTGAGGAGTCGCTTCTGATGAAGCTGACGGCACGCTTGTAATGCTTGAGCAGATGATGGACTCTGTGAGCCAAAGCACTGATTTACATCATTCAAATACAATACAAAACAACATGGAAATTGATCGATCGAGCTTGAAGAAACTTCAGAATCGGTTCAAGGGGGTGTCTTTGGAGAGAGACCATGGCCACTTCTTCTTAAGAAAACAGGATCTCTAGTATTACTTTATTTTGATGGGTCCATTTAACACTTTTGGCAATAAGTGTACATACATATACTTCAACTGTCATTAGAGTATTAGTAGGCTGGTAGGGTTAGAATAAATTGAAAATGATCTTATAGTCAGTCTGCTGGAAGACCAGACTATCACAATAAAATAAAGGAGTCATGCATTAGTAAAACAAATGTCTCTTATCTCACTCGTGGAAGTGCAGAGTAGATAGTCCAAATTTATAGTGCGCTTGGTGAGCTAAATCTTCTATGTATTATTCTCACGTTGATCATGTCTTCCAGACTGGCTTGTTATCCTGCCAGGATTTGTTTGTAAATCGTCTGTTTGTCCTCAAACCATTTCCATGCTCGCTGGTCCTTTTCAATAAAGCACTCATATTTCAAACGAACGGCGTGGAAAATGAATCCATGCCATCCAATCGGAAAGGTTTTGTGGCAAAAAGAAATCCAAAAGCAGAAGATCGCGCCATGGGATAAAGGCTGTAAAGCCCAGCTCAAAGAGCAAAAACAGCAGAAGAGGTCTGCAGTGATTTCCATAGATAACATTACAGGTAGGATATGGTTTCTGTATTATAGATTCTTATATATATATATATATATATATATATATATATATATATATATATATATATATATATATATATATATGTTATATAAGATATATATATATATATATATATATATATATATATATATATATATATATATATATAAGATATATTAATATTAATGTTAATATTAAAGTCTTAAATCATAAAACAAATTTAATTTCCAATATGAACTAAACTTTAATGTCACATTAATAAAAACCTTTCTGCTTTTTCTAGGTGGAAAGCATTTATTAATGGAGCTGATAAACGCCCTTTCTGTCTAACTCATTTGTGTTATATGTATTACTTTTAATATAATAGAGTAATAAGCTTAATGCATTTGTCGATATAGCCTATAAAAGTATTTAATAAAATAATTTTTTTTTTTTTTAACCACATACATAGGTTTACATACTTCATCACAGAAAATCATCTTACTTGTGAATCAATCCAAGACGCTTGATGAAGCTTCCGGCAATATTGTCGACGGAATTACATCGATCTGGCGACTTTGCCAAACCAGTAAGACATGGAGGAGCCCTAGGGCTGGATAACTTCACGTACACAGATTCTGGGCTCTGGATTGGCTGAAGAAAAGCCTCAGTAAGCAGTGGCGCTGGTCGCTGATCCTCAGCGTTACCAGGAAGGAGAAACTGGATACAGAAACTGGCAGCTAGAAGAAGATATCTCGTGAGTGTACGTAAGACTGCGCATTGGATGTATAGCACGACAGTTCTATCGTACACCTACTGCTTTCCCATCAGATATTTCATCTGCTACGATGGTGAGCGCTCATGAGATCTTTCCTAAGATATTTGGCTTCATTCTGATTCTGTTTAATCTTCTAGGTCGGCGAGATGGGTAAATCCAGAAATACGGTTCGCTTCGGGTGTTTATGTCCTGAGGAACGCCAGAGTTACTGCACAGCATCACACAGAGCTGGTCAGCGTGAGGAACGAGGAGAGGAATCCAGCAGATCCAGCAGCTGATACCGGGACATTTCTCGCCACATCGCCTGTTCAGAGACGACTACGCCTGGTCCGATAACAGCGTTGGTTTCTCGCTTTGTGAAACTGGGATTCTGATCAGCCGGATGAATCTGGAGAATGCGTGGCACAACGGCTAATGCAGACAGCAGATCAGGGATGACTGTGACCTGCTCTGCCTCCAGAAACCGCTTCCTTCTGCTCCGCATGTGTGTAAAAACACATCTACACTCAAACAGACACCTGAAATCAAGCTAAATTCACAGTGAAAATAAGTTAGTTCTGCTCATAATGAAGTCAATTCGTGCTCACAACAACAAGAAAATGGGCATGAAGATTACATTTATTTTTCTCTCTACCCATTGATGCCCGCTTTAAGCATAACATGCTTCATTTGATCTGTTTTCAGAAAACAAATAATAATTCTTAATTCAGGTAATAGATTTAAGAATTGTTAATATATTGATGCTGGAAACATTAAAAGATGGTTAAGAAGAAATCATCCAAGGCAGACAATTAAATGACTAATAAAGAATTCAGTAAATGGAATTGTTGAAATAAGTCGCTAAATATGCAGACCTTTACTGACACTCATTATTTGTGTATCTGTGCTCGTGTGTTTATACGTAGTTCTGAGGAAGAGGCAGATTTTGAAAATCCGAAATCTCTCAGCACGGTCCATCCTTCAGCTGAAAGCAGCCATCTTGGCTGGAAGGTCAGGTTGAGCTTTCTAACAACGAGGTTTTATTTGTGTCAAGTAGTATCTTGTTGGTGACGGATGTTTGTTTCTCAGCTGCAGGCAGAACCTGAAGGGAGCTGGGGAGCTACGCATACCAAACTGAATGGAGGACGCTGACCCACGGATGACGGGTGCATCTCTACAGAAACGCCAATATATTTTACGAGGTGGTGATTTCGCATAAACGCACAATTACATGAAAAAGATTCTGTTGATTCTGTCATCGGAGTGTTAGTAGAGTATTAGACTGGTTAGGTTAGAATAAGTTGACATGTTCTTGAAGAGTTACCTATAGTCAGTAGAATATCTGTTGGGAGATCATCACAATAAATCAGACAGTTCATTTATACTGCAAATGAAAGTTATTTACATGTAGGTGTAAAGTTACTTCATAACGGACATCGCATCTTCATAAGGGACCATCAATAAAAGTGTTACCAAAAGCTTAAGCAAGATGGTCCACCCTATCAACTAATCTGCAGTGAGTTCACCAAACTTTAATTTTGCAAATTTGGTGACGGTTGTGGTTTCTGGTCATATCTGGAAAATGGAAGGTAATAGAAGCTGGTGCGGAGCTGACTGGACTATTAGAATAAATAATTATGGTTTGCATTTAGTCGTGTTTCATGTAAGAAGAAATATACTTCTGAGGGGAAACATTCGCAGTCTCTTTGCTGCAGTGGCACGTTGATATCGTGAACCTTTGTACTGTTCATTCTAAATAAAATATGTGTAAAACATGTCATAAAATATTCATAATATGATGTAAATTCTTATTAAAAATAAAAAGTCTACTTAGAGTTTTTCCAGATTATTTTTATAATAGATTTCTATGAAAATTCTACCATTACTTACACTCATGTTGTATCAAACCCATAAGAACTCTGCATTTATCTTAGGAACAGAAATTAAAGTATTTTTGATAATGGCCTGTAAATGTAGTAGGAGCTTTAGGAACATTTCAGTTACATTGCTGTTCTGGATGGTCAAAAAGCTCTCTCAGATTTCAAGGCAAAACATTTGCATTTGTGTTTGAGATCAGCAAAGATCTTAAGAGGTTTGAAGAAAGCATGAGGGTGAGCAATTAATGACAGAAAATGAACTAACCCTTTATAAGTGTGTCTAGTATAATCTTTGATGACACCAGGACAAGGGAAAAGATGCCTGTTAAAGTGGCAGCACGAATGAGAAATAAAAAAGCAGACCAAGTACAGAGCTCCTTGGGGTACAATTACGTGACATAGTGATGCATGAGATCCTAATCAACTGCTGTATATGTAGGAGCACACACACACACACACACACACACACACACACACACACACACACACATAAATATATAAGATATATGGAATGTGGGTTCAAGTGCCGACTTGTAAAATTGTCTCTTGACTGCAGTTAGTTTGTTGTGAATACAATAATAATTCAGATCAGAATTATTGCTCAAATAAACAAAAATGTTGGGATGCTTAGGAATAAGACCGTCCTATAATTATGTAACAGTTAGACAAAATCTCATCCCAAACGCAATTTTATATGTTGACAATCATATTGACTTATTAGGGATAAAAATGATCCTATTTTCCGCTTAGATAATGCTGGTGGATAGTGGCCATTATTTAAAGCTCCATAAATCGTATATTTTGCTGTAACTTATGCAATTTCCAGGGGTAACAAATGTTTTCGAAGCAGGTCAATGGTTAAAACATAAAACAGGTAACGCGCCTGTTTCATGCAAAGTAACAAATATGTTAAAGCTTTCCAAATTTTCTAAATTATTTACATGCAAAAATGTGAAATTTTATTTTTATTTCTGTGGCGTAATTGTGATCCACAACACTGAGAGTCAGCAAACAAAAACATCAACTCCTGAATTCAGATTTAGACTGCAAAACAGGCTACGCCCTCTCGTCTCAGTCCTCCTCTTAATGCACTCATCACTGCTCTGATCCAGGATCACACTTGACCTCCTCTGGGCAGCTGACAGGTCAGTTCAGGGGGTTGTTTTAAAGCAAATATGAACAGATATAATTAGTGACAACATTAAAATGCTTTTCTTAACATACTCTACTACTACTACTACTACTACTACTTCTACTAATAATGCAAGTTTTGTAAACCCTTTATTTAATGATTACAATACATTTTCTAGTACATTTTATAGTATATTCACGTAAATGTTGTAATTCTGGACATTACAGAGAAACTAGATTTTGAGGGCTTCTCTGCAGATGATGTGGGGACTGCTCAGGGCTGGCTGATTTTACTGGTAACGAAGACTTTCATTCATGAAAGTAAATGCAACGCAACCTGTGAATTATTATGCTAATGTAAATGCTATAGTTTATATATATAGTTAAAATATCAATGTAAATGAAACATTTTATATTTTTATAAAAATGTGAAAATCACTGTTTCTATTGGATCGTAGCATGTTGTTTGGTGTACTTGCACAGTGTACCCTTGTGCATCAGTAAAATAATCCATCACTTTAATCCGGCACTGTCTGCTTATGTGCCAAATTGAACTTCATTTGGCTAATTTGCTTTGCTATGATATTTGATGTGTTTTCTACGCTGATCTGTCTTTGACAGGGCTGTTTTCGTTCAGCAGCAGACAGGTGCCTCTAAAGGTAGAGTGACTTTTGATGCAGCTGCTCTTTTGTTGAAAACCCAATAAAACTTAATACACAAACAACAACAAATAATAATAATCATAATTTTAATTGCATAATTAAAGGTATGTACTTACTCTTACAATAGACCGGATTGTTCTCAATCTGGGGTATACAAAGAAAATAATGCAATGCATAGTTAATTTAATTAACCATAAATGAAGCTTTCTTTTGCTATCCATTATTAAAGACTGTAAGAAATGTGGATAGTCAGATTCAAAATATCGTGTGATCGCCTGAAATATTATAAACTGTGATCTGCCCTCCATTGATGACATTTGATTCCATTCATCCAGCCAGGACTATTTTTACTCCTCTTCCCTCAGACAGTCTACTCAGAGCAGATAAAACTTAGTCTGCACACTTTTTGAATAGCACCTTTTGTTCCTCTTTCATGGCAGGTTCCCCATTAGAGTCTAGTGATGCAGTACGATTGAATGTATGGTATAAGCACATCATTTACTTTCTTTGCATTTATAAGGTGCCCTTTACAGGGAGATATGGCAAAAATATCATATCACCATTTTATTCTGGTATATCACTACTTGTGATTTCATCACGATTATTTGTCATGTTGGTTTTACTATTTTGCAAGTTGTCTGAGCAGTACAGCCAATTCGCACTTCATTAAAAAAAAATAAAAAAAATAATTTAAACTGCAGAAAATGTTTTATGCCAAATAAAAATGTTTGTTTTTAGAAATGCATTACATTACTGGTCCACAGCAACAACATATGAGTAAGTAAATAAGGACGGAAATGCCATTTCTGGGTGAGTTTATTCAATGTAGTCGGCACATACTGTCCTTTAAGACCTGAACGCATCCGCTTCTCTCTGAACTGTCTACTTTTACTTTAGATTTAATCAACTGTGTGTATATGCAAACCTTTGTGTGTCTTTGACAGCATTAAAGCAAAATGAATCAGACGCAAAAAGACAACTTATGATTTCCTGCTAAATGTTAAATCGCGATCCAGTCCTGTTTGAAAGTGTACGCTCGCAGAAGCATGTCAGAACAACACATGAAGTAAAAAGTTTAATCGTATACATGGAAGCAAGACGATATAACTCAGATAGCACACGTATTGCCCTAAGATCGCCTGTTAATCATCTTGATCCGGAAGCATCTGCTTTAAGCAAACGCCTGGCAGATTCTGTTTGATGTCACTTCTTACATACATTCTAAAACATTCATACATTCCTGGTAACCAGCTTGTGCCACTATATGGAATTCACCTGAAGTGTTAGTTACCAGACCTGATAATGCTGAGTTCGCTGCCTTCTCGGTCTACTTATTTTGTTGACCCTGGAATTTTAATTGAAAATGTATCTTGAGAATATTCTACACCTAAACCTGACCTTACCCAGAGTAGTTTAGAATCAGAGGAAATGATAAATGAATGACAAGCACTAAACACTGATTGTGCTCTCCAACTTCGCCAAAACTATAAACCGCCTACTGGCTAATCACACACATTGCTCGGGCTCCGATAAAAGATGTTGATCCAGGAACACGGGCACCCAGCAAAAACTGCTTATCCTTCAGACCCTGTCTGGCTCCTCACCTTCTTTCCAGAGAATTCGCGCCAAGGAGCTGGCTCAAATCAACCGGCCCACTTACTATTCTCAGTCTGCCGAGTACGCTCGCTGATTTGTGGCAAGGATTCTGCGCCCACGCACCAGTTGGGCAGTGCACCATCCATGGTGGAGGCTGGATCTCCAGGCCACGTGATTGGAGTGAACGAGTGGTCACCTACAAGACGGTAGCTTCCCAGGAAGCACGAAAAAACATCCAGGGTTAAATCTGGGAACTCTGCAGAACAATGGAAATGGACAATCCCCAGGTGAGGATAATCACAAGCATACGGAATGGTTTGAACAACTGAATCCATTTATACCTTAGTAATGAAAATGGTGCCAAGTGAAAGGACGCATTGTATTGATTTGATGTGTGTAGCTGTACAGACCTCTGAGCGACGCGGCAGCCAATAGAGTCATCTACTTCCTGCCTGACGAGAGGACGGTACATAAACGCCTTCTACAACGACCGTGGAAGGCCCTCCGTGTGAGGTGGGGAAGTGTAAGGAGATAGGTGATCGCAAAACCATTCAGTAGTCACCCTGTTTTCTACGATTGTTTCGTTTGAGCTCGTGACTCACAATCGGAAAACGTGGCTTCACTGATTGCCGATCAAACTCCACGGGGCTGAAACGACTCTTTTTAAGTCGGCTTCTTATCTGATTTAATGTTGACTAGCTGTTTGTGACATCAACATTATAACACAAAATAAAATGTTCTGCAACATATTTGCAGGAATAAAAATATACAACAGTTCATAACACGCTGGGGAAAGTATTACACTAACCTCTGTTTCGCTAGCAATGCAACATTAGCACCGACTAATTTTAGTGTAAAATAAGTGCACGGTCAATTCAAGAACAACGACAATAAACAGTTTTAGGTGCAAAAGTACGTTTCTGTCCTTGCACAAAGCGCTTCTGATTCATACAACTATGGAAGGCTATATAATTTACTACTGCCAGAGTCAAGCATCAACAAAACGTAGTATTTCTCTGTGCACTAATGGTCGGAATGACGGCAATCTGTTTGTCGGTTTTTCTAACCGACTGGCCGTGAACATGACTTGTGCATTGTTCTCACTTAGCGCCGCATGAGCGGCATCACACTTAGACAAAAACATTTCCGCGACTTTATAAGCCACTGCTCACAAATGACTTAATTATTCAAGGCTGCCATTTTGTTCATTTCAAAATCGGCCGAAAGAGGCGGTGCAAAGAAATCAGTTTGCTTTTCAAACGACAATAACAAACTGAACAAATTATTGTGCTTCAAGATTCTTCCCAGGCAGTGGTTCGCGAAGGCTAGCGCGAACTCTGCCGCCGATCGGATGGACCTGACAGGAGCAGACCACCTGAAGGAAAGAGGAGAACGTCCGTTCTTATCTGCTTTGATTCATCTCTATCACACCAACTAACGAAGGTTCACCGCAGAGCCAAGTCGCCTGGCAGAGGAATCACTAACGCACGCTGAGCTGACTCAACCCCGAAAAGATCTCATCCGTGGATTCACGCGGAAAACGGTCCTTCCAATACCAAATGCCGTGGCAAATGCCCAAATGATGAGGAACATCTGAATCTCTTTGATTTTCATTTCTAGATCCACGTTACAGACTCGGAGCTGCTTTTACTACTGCTCATTATGTATTCTCACGGTTCCTGCAAACATGCGGTTTTATAAATAAATAAATAAATATGCGCATCGATACCTGAATCATGGAGATAAGGTTAAAGAATTATTTTTAATTAAAAAGTTGTGGTGAATAAAGTACATGAAAGCTAAGAAATGTTTTCTTTCTTTCCCAAAATGATATATAGTTTTGATTTAAAAGAGAAAATCCCTAATGCATCAGATGGTTAAACAGTGCTTGGAATAATGTAAATGTACATTATTTTTAGGGCTTTTTAGGAGTTTTCTTCATGTTTTAAAATCTTGATTGACGCATTAGAAGTGGTGATGATATTTTATTTTACCAGATTATGAACAATATTAATGCTTTATATCTTAAATGGCATACAGATCAGTTTCCAGCACAATAGTGCATATAATATAAATATAACATCCTGTATCCATAAAAATCTGTGTTTTATTTGCTTTAAAACATTAAAAATGATCTGCCATAATCTGTGTTTCTTTGAATTTCTCTCAGACCAGCTTTCTGTCCTCTTATAAACCAATAATGAGGAAGTATTGAATATTGTTTGTTAACGTGAGACCAAACAATACAGCCGGTCTCTGCTGGTCTTGATTTAACTGGTCCGTTGGTTTCGCTTGAAGAGCAGACGGTTTGCTTAGGTTTTCCGGTCTCGATCCGACTCCCAGCCCACATTTTCCGTGCCGTGACATCACACAGCGAGATTTAACGGTAAGAAACTCTTTGGGATTCATAGTCAGATTTAAAGTGAATGATAGAAGCTGCTGATCCACATCGATCCGACTTCACGCGACTGCAGGTCAGTTCACTTATTTTATTATCAAATACAAACCGCAGTCGATGTGGGCTCTCATTATTTAGATCTACAGAGCTATTATTGTTATTATTGTCTCATGTTCTGAATTGCATTTTACCTGTTTTTAACGAGTTTAAAATGAAAATCTATGATCTTGGGACTTAACTGACATGTAAAACAGTAACAAATGTCCTCAGTCATGGATGAAACTGTCAGGAGCTGACTGTACAGCCACGATCTTCTTCTCAGCTTCATAACTTTCTTATAATGTCTTTCGTAGTTTCTTCCTTAACATATATATGCTCAGATCTTGAAAGATGACGGGTCTCCTCCGGTGCTGGCTGTTATTATTTCTGGGTAATGTAAGACTTTTTTATTTATCCAGACGTGATTATAAAAGTTTTATAAACCATTGAGCCAAAAATTAAATCACTTTTCACGAACTTTTCTCCCCTTTTCCTTTTTATAAATATTAAACCTGCAGTTTGCATTCGGGAAGTATTTGAGTTCATGCGCTTTGCATTATAGTATTTTTGACTTGTGCCCGTCTGGGAATAATCCATCGCATGAATCTGACTTTGACTGCTTTACAAAACAAATGCAACATCATTTGAATGCTTATTTGCCTTTAACATACATCTGTTTTTTTATATTGATCTGTCGTTAAATATCTTTCGACAGGGCTGTTTTCTGTTCAGGCGCAGACAGGTGGCGCTAAAGGTAGAGCAACGTTTATGTATTTGTTTTTATTTATTAACGCACGGACCTTATACGCTTACTATAGCAACAACTGGCCAGATAACCTTTCTGTATCTGAAAATAAAACGTGTTTAACGAATGCACGGCGTAACAGTGGGCCTTCGAGGCAGATCTGTTCCTGGATCAAACATCAAACAACATTATGGTTAAGCACAGATTTAAAGAAACAGTTTATAGTTTTTGGTCAGTGTTTGGTGCTCGTACATCAGTGCCAGTCACCTATTAAATCTCATTTTAGGCATTACTCGTGAGTATAGGTTTAGGTGTAGAGATATGGCCATTTTTAAGTTAAAATATTGTTTCAGGGTCAACAGAACATGTCGACTTAGAAACACGTCGAACTCTCAGGACATGAGTGTTTTGATACGGCCGCTATCAGAGGCTTCATTTAACGACTTTTGGCGCCTATAGAATTGTCCGGTGCTGTTTGCAATGCATTGTTGGTAATTAATTAGCCTGTTTAATGAATTTTCACGTTACGGTAGAATTGGTTGGATTACATACTGTATAGACGATACGAGTTCAGATGTAAAAGCTTTTAAGTGCAATTAAAATTTTATATTTAACATTTCCTATTTTTATGTTCAGTGGTCGCTTTAATGTCGGCAAACTGTTCGTTTTCATTAAAGGGGAATAACTAAACCTACACAAAAATGCTCATTTTAGAATAGAACATTTTAGATGGTCCTTAGAAATGCATGTTACCAAACAAAAATATACATGGTTTTGATATGTTTACAGTAATATCTTCCTGAACGTGATCTTTATATGACTGATTTTCACATTGAAGATAAATCTATAGAATTATGCATAAAATGCTACATCATATCACGTTCTGTAAGAATGAACTCGCCAAATATTTGTCCTAAACTGCTTCAGCGCTATTTGGTTGTGGTTAGGTTAGTGGTTGGGGTTGAATAATATGACTAGCTCCAGCGCGACGTGAAACTGTTTTAAAATGTAAATCCAGTGCAGTGGGGTGAGAGATTCCAGCCTCCACAACCAATTCATTTGCCTTTTCCAGAGAGTCTGTCACATAGAGGAACCGCGCGCAGTCGACGGTATTCTGGGGTCTGTCCGCGGACCTCGCCATCGATGGAGGCAGGGATACCTCGCCGCCTTCCACTTCCTGTGCCGCCACACACCTTGAAGGCAGAGCGTGGTGGAGGCTGGATCTCCGGCTTCAGATCGAGTGAGCACCGTGGTGGTCACCTACAGACAAGACTGCTGTCCAGACGGTAGGAAAGATTTTGAGATTCTCTTCATGCTCTCTGGAGGACGAAGGAAACCACAATCCCAGGTGAGACGCCCAGCAGGTATTTCCGTGAGAGCTCGTGTTCGTTGGGTTCATCGGCTGTAACGATGCAAGCAGATCAACAGAATCATTTCATGCAGAAATGTGTTATAAGGTGATATTAAAGTCTGATTTGTTATAGTTTTGCGCTACATTGTGATTTTACATAAGTGTGAACATTTCAGCTGTGAAAGATTAAGAAGGAAGTCTTATCCGTGCTGCGTGCAATGCATTGTTGGTAATTAATTAGTCTCATTTAGTTTTTTCGGCAGTGTAATTGGTTGGATTAAATAATGCATAGACTATATGATGTGTAGAGTTCACATAAAAACTTTAAGTGCAATTAAAAATGTTATCTTTAAAATGTTTCTATACTTACGCTCAGTGGTCGCTTTAATGTCGCCAAACTAAACCTACTAAACCTGCACAAAAACACTCATTTTAAAAGAAAATTTTAGATGGCACTTGAGCTAAGTCCTTAGAAATGCATATTACCAATCAAAAAAAAAAAAAAAAATATATATATATATATATATATATATATATATATATATATATATATATATATATATATATATTTATATTTTTACAGTAGGAAACGTGATAAAATATCTTCCTGGAACATGATCTTTATTTGACTCATTTTCGCATTAAAGATACATAGCTATGCATTGTTGGCTAGCGCTACTCTGTGCTGCTTATGATTGCATTCGTGCTCCACGCTCACAGTTATTACTGTAATCTAATTAAACGGTTAAACATGTAGTTTGCTAGCACATGGTACCTTACCCAGAAGGTCATGTCTGTTATAAGTCCTTCTTTAATCTATTAATTCGCCTGTGTGTATGTGTGTGTGTGTGTGTGTGATCTTACAGCTGTGCCTTGATCTCCAGCGATCCAGCAGCCAACAGCATCACGTACTCTGCTCCGATCGCGAGGGACGGTACGCCCTCATTCGTGAGATTCGTGAAGGCCCCTCTTTGTGTGTGAGGTGGAAGTGTTTGAGTCAGGTGATCAAACCTTACCCATCTGCTATCGTTATGATGATTTTCTGTCATTTTTGTTTTTACGCGAAAGTGAACGAGAATGATTGCGCTTCCTAGAAATCTCCAGGCAGTGGTTCATGAAGCTAGCGTTGAACTCCGCCGCCGATCGGATGGACCTGACAGCAGCAGACCACCTGCTGAAAGAGGTGAGAACGTCTGTCTCTTATCTGCTTTTGATTCATCTCTATCACACTAACGAACGGTTCACCGCAGCTGAAGTCGGCTCTGGCTGCGTAGAGGAATCACTAACGTGACGCTGAGCTGGACTCAAACCCCGGAAAAGATCTCATCCGTGATCGACGTGGAAAACGGTGAGTCCCTTCCCAACGCGTAAACCTGGGAAATGCTGTAGAATCCTTCAGGGATGCTTTAATGACGAGGAACATCTGAATCTCTTTGATTTTCGCTTTCTAGATCCTTCTGAAGCAGATCTCTTGAGGAGCGACTGCCATCATTATTTGTTGTTTTAATATATTATATTCATTATAAATAGAAGATATGAGATGAAGAAAAGTGATTGATTGATTGACTACGCTTGTCGATACGCGTGATAAATCACATAATAATAATATATTTTAATTTTGAGATACACATCTCTGTATTGTAACAGAGGTAAACAAATATTGCGTGATTTATACAGAATGTTTCAACCACGTATATGAACCATGTACAACAAGGCAATGAAAATGTTAGCAGAAATCAATGAATTATAAATAACTCGTGTAACCAAGACTCAGCCTGTGGATCCAGTTTAACGCTTGCCAGCACAAGTCCTGAAAAATAAAACACACCGATTGTGACGATCAGACTCAAAAACAAAGCTGTTGTGTGCTAACGAACGCACTCTGACCTCGTGGGTTTCTTCTCGCTTGTAGCGACGCGCACGGAGTCTGACCAGGACAGTTTAACATCAGAGACCGAGCTCAAGCCCAGAGCAGACTGCAGCTAAAACACACACGCAGATATTAAAGCAACACATGCTTATTAACAGGACCGAGTCCGTTTATACTTTTAAAACGTCTCGAGAATACTGTAGTCGCCTCCAAATTTGTAAAGCATCAATAGGGATATACAACTGAAACAACAACAACAATAATAATAATAAAGTAGTTTTCCTTGCAAGTTGTTTGACAGAAAAGCTTTATGTATTTAGTTATAAATCAAATATGAGGTAGGCCTATCGGAAAGATGACAGGATTTTGTCCATTCTATTTGAATTCTATTATCTTTTACACGCTCTTTACCTGATTTAGAAATGTAGCTCACTGCCGTTATTTCAGCACTGGAGGTTAATTTCATCCTCAGGAGCACTTTTCTAAAGCATGCTGGAAAACGAAAAACAAGAACATCAAGGTAATAAAGACAGAAAGACAACCAGTACATATTTTGTCTCATGTCAGAGAATTTGCATTTTTATGCAAAATGTGGTTCTACAAAATATACAATATACTCATGCATTCACAGGCAACAAAACATACACTTCTGGTATTTTTACAGCAGGAAAACTCACTGATGGCACGTGAAACCTTTCTTTAATATGAACAGACTTACAAATTAACTTATGTGTGATTATTATTATTATAAATTTTTGAGTTGTCTTATAAATGGCATTATGCTTTCAGTTGCATTGTTAAATAAAGTTTACTTATTTCCTTAATATAAAATTCTGCTCTGCGTGATTTTTGCTGCCAACTAATTTAGAAAAATGCATAATGTTAAATAACATTTCTGCAATTGTTTAACCGTTAACTTTCTTATCACGTAGTCTAATTTTTACTTTGTTTGAACAGAACCATAAAATACACCAAAAACACATGCAATCTAATTACCAAGAATGAGTTTTATCTTTGTGCTGTAATAAAGTATCCTGTGATCATCTTGTCCATCCTGAGCAGATGTAAACAGCTGATACTCGTCACAAGTTCAACAGTTACAGCTTCTTCAAGAAGCTTTACGACAGATTTCACGCCAGCAAAATCAAACGTTCTTTGGTTGATGAGTGCTTCATCATCATGCCGTGCGCTTTGAATGAAAAAGATCAAGAACTTTTGCTCATGCGTCTCACACAAACCTCCTGTTTTCTGCCAGGAAGGACCTGCATTTGATATTTTCGCAACAAATTATCGTGATTGCACTTACCATGTGTTTCTTCACATGTTTTTGAGATAGGTTAGGTTTAAAGTGGGATTTTAGGGCTATATGCCTACTCCAGTGTTCATTTTCCTGCATATTTAAGTCTGTTAATGCTTTATGTCATTTTATTTTCGCTATAAAATAGGTAGTTTGAAGTTTGTTTTATAGGTTTGGGGATATCTTAGCAGACTAAAATACGATTATAAAATATGCATCAACACAAATAGCTCATCTCATTCATTCGTCTTGTGAGACAAATGAATGTGCCCACTTGACATCTCACTATTATGAAAATTAACCACGGTACAGGATGTCAGATTTCCATCCTGCGGCACACACAAAAGTTTAACCATAAAACTGTGAGCCGCAAAGCTAGCCTAGAGTAAGGCGTGGGAAGTGACCTGGACTTCCGTAGACCTCCACCTCGCAGAGAGTGAGATACGTCTGGATGTTAGGCAGGTACAGGTTCACGTAACGGCCTTCCATCCCGCCGCAGCTGAAGCTGATCGCGCCACCGTGGACGGCGTGAAGTAATGACGCCACATCTGCGCGGAGAGGAAGCACAGAACAGTCGGGTGATCTGGTTCTACCGACTCAGTGGTCGCTGTTTCCATGAGTTCACCTGGGATTGTCGTTGCCGTTGTTTTTCAGGGAGTTTCCGATGCGGATCTCTACTCCTGTCATGCGCTCCGAGCAGCAGTCGGCTCTGTTGGTGACGGTCACTCTGTCAATGTAGTAGTACTCCAGCAGGTCCAGTCTCCACCACTGGTTGAGCAGGTTCAGTGTGATGGAGCAGTATGAGGCTTCTCCCGGAGCGTATCTGATGCCGCCGATGGCGCTTGCTGCCCCCATTGGTAAAACGTGGTCGACTGCACAGCCGTTCCTTTTAATGCTAAATTCTCTAAAACATTTCAAGAGATCACTTCTATTCAAAGCCGTATGCAACCAATACAAATTACATGAACTTGTCAGCTTGGACAGATGATTATGAAGTGTTTTTATTCCAGTGTAAATTATTGCAAAATAGTTTGCATTATTTCATTGATATGTTCTTGCATGTTCACATACGAACAATGAACGATATTTCATTAACCACTAAAAAATAGCTAGAGTACGCCTGCTTTGGTCAACGTTACTTCATGCATTAACTGATGTTAATCTTAGTTACAAGAACTTTTTTACCGTCCGTGTTTTCAGAACTGCCTCGAATGGAAAAGACACCTGTGACAAAAACAAATGTTCTATTGCTTTCGGGGAAGTTCATGTTGCATTCGACTCTTTTTTGCGTAAAGAATGTGTCATTTGTACTCACCCAAAAGTAAAATCAAGCAATCGAGAGCCCCCATCTTGTTTTTTATAGACCATTAACCAGTGATGTGTTGGTCAGATATGACAGCTGACAAGTTCCTCCTTCAGCTCTTTAACGTCTAGGATCCATGCCTACTTTTATTTGCATCGCTCCCAGCAGCTTCGAGTCTCCACCCTTTGAAAACTCTCACTGGCAGCTTGCTGAATATATTTCACACATCATAGGATAACAGAATTGCTTTTCTCAGCACACCTTCACCCCTAAGTCTGATTTACAAAACAAATGTGACAAAATGCCCTGGTGCCAAAGAACACTCAGATTCATTTTCATACAGTTTTTACTTTTACGCTTGTCTCCATCCATCTAAATGATTGATATGAGTCAAAGTCCTGATACACACACACACACACACACTAAGTCATTTACACTACCTGACACAGCTGTGTTTAACATTGAACAGGAAGTTAAGTGCTGGGCGTCCGGTCAGAGGAGAACTGACCCCAACTGAGTCTGGTTTCTCCCAAGGTTTTTTTCTTCATTCTGTATGGATGGGGTTTTGGTTCCTCTGTCTTCTTTGTTGGGGACACTTAACTTCTAGTGATTGAGACCGTCTCTGCATTTAATAACAAATTGTTCGCTCTCATCATTATACATCCCTGTCATTGTATTCTTCTACTTTATATTGTTCAGTGCTTTGATACAACCTGTGTTGATAAAAGCACTATATAAATAAAAATGATTGATTGACTGATTGATTGATTGATTGATTGAAAGAAAACATTAACAATGTCATGTTTAGATCGTTTCACATATCCTTGAGTTTCATTATTAGCACTATTAAGATTTGCTCTAAAAGGAATGATCAAAAATAAATTGAATTACTATAACTGTCATGTTTGTAGTATAGCTCATGTCCATTTGTCATTAATCATTCAAGAAGTGTACTTCTGATGTAAACTACTATGCAAAACAACAAGAACACAGTGTGAAAATACAGCTGCATCAAGTTGCTTTTGTTTTTTTGTCCAGTGATAAATTCGTAGGGCGCCTGATTTATCTCTTCTATCTTCTGCTTTGAATCCGCACGGTATGTTGACGATAGCAGCTCTAGATTAACTCACAGAGCTTTAAGTAATACGCCCTGATTTCCACGCCATCACTCGGATCATTGATCGTTTCCATGTTGTTTTGTTTGTATTTGAATGATCTCAGGAGCATGGAAATCAGGAGCTCCACGAGAGTCCACCATCTGCTCAAAAACAAAAATGCATCCATCTGATGTGTGGTCAAATATTAAGCAATACTAGTTAAAATGCTTGTATTGCTCTGAATAAAAGTCAGTGTTAAATATAAAGCGGAAAGAAATCCAGTAAAATGTGCCAAGTGCTGTATGTTTTCCATCCAGCAATCCAAGCTAAAGAAGCTGAAGCAGAAACAAAAGCAAAAGAGAGCTCTGAGGAGGGGAATATAACGTCAGTTCAGTCTGATGCATGCACATTTTTCATCCATTTTATTTTATTGTGCATGTATTTTAACCAAGCACAGTTGGAATATCATCTGATGTCTGTTATCCAGAATCTCTTTTGTCCTTTTAAGAGCATTGTTTCCCATTATAAGCCTTCATGTATGATTCAGAGTTATAGTGTGGTGGCTTGTTTTGCCTGCTAGATTATTACTAGATTATTAAATGTGCCGTGACACATGACTTTGCAAACCAAAACATGATGCCAAACACAAGTCTGTGATCAGCCGATAGATCATGAGTGCATGCGAGGATCTGGCGTGATTATTTAAATCCTGGGGTGATCAATGAATCAACACGTTCTTAAAGAGATTCTCCAAGGAAATCGTCGACTTTCCATTCAGTTTCTTGTGCTTCTTCGCATGCAAGTCCTAATGCTAGCTAAATAAAACTAGTCTAATGATTTGCACAAGCAAGTGCAAAAACCCATACGAACAAAGATTTAGAGTAGATTTCATGTGTGTCTGATTCTGAATCTTAATAAAACTGTAATTTGAGAACCACAGCAATGACTCATTTGCACATAAAAGTACCAGAGCTAGCTAAGAAGAGCGCAAGACAAGCTTCTTTGAGCACTGTTTTCTTAGAATCTGTTTTCCGGGGAACCTCAATGGAAATGTGCAGGTAATCTTCACATGGCGTGGCCAAATGAGTTTTGACATGTTTACTTTAGGAAATATATTCATGGAACAACTTTTTATTTTGGCATTAAAGAAAATGCATAATTTTATTTCTACAAATATACCAATGCTACTTTATCTAGCACAAGTGTGAAAGTACTGTCATAATATTTAGTATACTTAATATTTTATAGACTACTACTGATGTAAAATGGAACCCTACAGAATTATTCATGCGTTTAGAACTTATACATACACAAAATAATAATAAAAATAAATCAACCTACCGCCACAGTTCTTGAGTAGCTTGATTCTGTGGGAAATCTGCACATTTGACAGTAATAATATATCTGGCACACTGTAGTTTTGAGCATGTACCAGCAGAGGCTGCAAAGCTTTCACTGACCTGAGCACGCTCTAGAGATCACTTTATAAGACGACGCAATGCTCAAGTACACTAGGCTGTTAATCCTATCAGAATGTTTCATGTCGGGACAGAAGAAGCTTGTTTTTGTACAAGAATATTACTGAATACACAGCTTTCTGTTCTTAATGATTGGTTAATTATGTTAAATTCAGCTGATGTAAGTGTGTGACCAGCGTCAACTTGCTATAAAGTTATGAAGTTTGGTTTCGCGTTCACCGTATATACAGTTAGTTCATCTATATTGGGACACTGAAACTTTTTTTTTTACCATTTTGCCGCTGTATGCTACCAGAAGAGAAATAAAATGAAACAATCAAGATTGAGTTTAAGCTTTAATTCAAAGGGTTATACAAAAATATAGCATAAATGCATAGGATTACAAAATAAAATGTATAAATAAATGTGCATTTTTATATTTTGCTGAGAATCCTTGGCAGACAATTACTGCCTTTAGTCTAGAACTTATGGACATCAGCAGAGATGCTTCACCAGGTCTGTCTGTCTTGTCTTTAGTCTTGTCCTCAGCGAGTGAAAGCTGTCAGGAGATTGACTCGCCAGAGCAGAATATACACACTTTTTACCTTCAGAAACACCTGGGTTGCTCGTGTTGCCTTTGTTCTTCCCGCCCAATCAACTTTTCTGCATTTCTCTGGCCAGACAGTATATCCCTGTACACTTTAGTATTCCCTCTGTCTTCTGTCTCATCATCACTGAACACCAGTGACCCACAGTCATGCTCATCATCACACTGCCCGTGTTTCACAGATGAGGATGTGTTCCAAGCCTTCTCCATACTTCGTTTTCTTCCTGTCATTCTGGTGCAGGTTGGTCTTATAGAGATCCAGAGAATGCACTTCCAGAAGCGATCTGTCTTTTTTTGGATTTGGCCATTCCTGATGTTCCTTCTATCTCTCTCTGATGGATGATTTCTTTTCTTCTTTTTTTTGGAAGCTTACCAATCGTTTGCTTGTTTAGTCATAATACTAATCTTAGAATTACATCAGATCTTTTTAAACTTCAATGTGAAAATAAACCTATTTTAAAGGACACATCCTCTGACAGTTGTGGTATGTAAAGTTAGGCTAATCTCTCTCTCTCTCTCTCTCTCTCTCTCTCTGTCTCTCTCTCTCTCTCTCTCTCTCTCTCTCTCTCTCTCTGTCTCTCTCTCTCTCTGTCTCTCTCTCTCTCTCTCTCTCTCTCTCTCTCTCTCTCTCTCTCTCTCTCTCTCTCTCTCTCTCTCTCTCTCTCTCTCTCTCTCTCTCTCTCTGTCTCTCTCTCTCTCTCTCTCTCTCTCTCTCTCTCTCTCTCTCTCTCTCTCTCTCTCTCTCTCTCTCTCTCTCTCTCTCTCTCTCTCTCTCTCTCTCTCTCTCTCTCTCTCTCTCTCTGTCTCTCTGTCTCTCTCTCTCTGTCTCTCTCTCTCTCTCTCTCTCTCTCTCTCTCTCTCTCTCTCTCTCTCTCTCTCTCTCTCTCTCTCTCTCTCTCTCTCTCTCTCTCTGTCTCTCTCTCTCTCTCTCTCTCTCTCTCTCTCTCTCTCTCTCTCTCTCTCTCTCTCTCTCTCTCTCTGTCTCTCTCTCTCTCTCTCTCTCTCTCTCTCTCTCTGTCTCTCTCTCTCTGTCTCTCTCTCTCTGTCTCTCTCTCTCTCTCTCTCTCTCTCTCTCTCTCTCTCTCTCTCTCTCTCTGTCTCTCTCTCTCTCTCTCTCTCTGTCTCTCTCTCTCTCTCTCTCTCTCTCTCTCTCTCTCTGTCTCTCTCTCTCTCTCTCTCTCTCTCTCTCTCTCTCTCTCTCTCTCTCTCTCTCTCTCTCTCTCTCTCTCTCTGCTCTCTCTCTCTCTCTCTCTCTCTCTCTCTCTCTCTCTCTCTCTCTCTCTCTGTCTCTCTCTCTCTCTCTCTCTCTCTCTCTCTCTCTCTCTCCTCTCTCTCTCTCTCTCTCTCTCTCTCTCTCTCTCTCTGTCTCTCTCTCTGTCTCTCTCTCTCTCTGTTGATTCAAACATCCTCACCTTAAAGCAGAACGATTCAAGTTCTTGATATGGACATGAAGGTTTTCTATCGGACTCTGTCACTTTTGGGTAAGTAAAGTCTCAGAAAAGGAAAAAAAACATTTTCAAAAGGTAAATATTTGCTAATTATTTTTCCAATAGGGTTCAAGTAAGTGCAAGTTAGTACCTAAAGTGTACATTTTAGTACTTTAATAGTACATTCCCAGAAATGCAGGTGCATAGCATTTTGGTACCTAAAAGGTACATATTAGTACTTAAAGTGTACATATTCAAACCTATTAGGTATAAAAGTGAAAAGTAACACCCCAGTCACATCTTTTGTACTTTTTATTTCTGAGAGTGTAGTTTTAAGCTTACTTATGGTACTATTACTATACCATACTATACTATTACTAAAACTAAGCATTAATCTATATTTCTCTTTTTTTTTTAAGGGGTTTTCTTACTTCAAATGAAGGCGAATGGAACAGAAGGTCAGAGTTATTACACATAATTGTTAATTGCCTAATTCACATTAATTCAATTTTAGTCTAAACACAATCAAATTTTATTCATTCAATTAATGTACTTTTATCTTTAACATGCTTAATATTTATTAACTCCTGTTTACACTCATTAGTGTGTTTTAGATACCTGTACTTTGACTAACTATTTGACTGCATGCACAGATAGTTAGGATGAGACATGTAAAGCATCCAAAGTTCATTTGGTTTTACGTGCCATTTAGGGTTTTTCTAAAAAAAAAAAGAAACCAAAAAACAAATATATATAATTCAAATAATGGTTCTACAGTTTCTACTAACAAAAACACAGACAAATGTCTAGTTTATCTAGTCTATCATTAATCCACACACTTAACCTGCAGTCTTGTGAAGCACAACTGTGAGAAACACACATTTATTAAGGTGTTTTGATTCAAGCCATTGTTTCTGGCAAAATATGAGTCACCTCTGCACAGATCAAGCACTTAACCAGGCACTTCTCGAATAAGTACTTCTAAATACATTTCTGCTGCACCTTATGTACCTTACTGTGTGTTTGGTGACAGTTTCAAAATGAAACAAGTGAGTGGTGCTAAAATTGACCCAGGCATATTTTTGTTATGCTGATATAGGCACGTTTATGTATTACGTTGCTTCAGGTACATATTGAGGTAGTTCATTCAGATATTCAAGGAGTACTTAATCAAAACTGTAGACCTACAAATCATGCTTTGTGTGAAAAGGAATACAAGTTGTGGGAGTTTTACTGCCTTTAGTGTACAGCTTCATAGAAACTCCTATTATTAATGCTGCTACTGCATTATTACACACACAGTTCCAGTCAGAATGGGTATTGTAATTGTAATTGTGCAATTGTAATTACAAATAAGGTTTTCTCTTGAAACATATTCCAGTGAACGTAGCAACATTGGGCACGGCCAATCAGTCGACGTTAGCCTACAACTGGTATGCCACAAACGCTCTGGATGGGTTGAACTCCACCTGTACTCATACAGAGTTACAGAGTGACCCGTGGTGGAGTCTGGACCTGATGAAGACCTACAGCGTGAACAGAGTGACCCTCACTAACAGACCGCTCTGCTGTGGAGACAGGTTAAACGGGGCAGAGATTCGGATCGGAAACAATTCTTTAGATCTTTTCAGCAACCCAGTGTGAGTCTCTAATATCTTCTTATATTTCATTGGAATTTACTAAAGCAATTCCACCCTGTCCAAATAATCTTCACTAAACAAAACTTAAACATTTTTCACATGAATAAACATAACAATTTTAGTTCTATACAGATGTAGCATCCGGGTCGACTGCAGTTCTAAATTATGAGTAGTTTACAGGGCAGTGAGCTGAAACCATTTAGTTGAATGCAAGTCAACAGTCATTTGTGATTTATAGACTTATTGAAGAGACAAGCTCCTCCCCCAAAACTAAATTAAATCAACAGCCCCACAAAGAAGAGTAACAAAATGGAGTAACTTAATCTTATATCTTTCTTCAGATGTGCTACAGTTTCTTCTATTCCAGACGGAGCTACTTCCAGCTACTCGTGTGATGGGATGGAGGGACGCTATGTTACTGTGAATATTCCTGGAGATTCAAAGATTCTTACTCTCTGTGAAGTGGGAGTTTATGCGATTTTTCCAGGTAATTCAGAACAAGCAACCTTGAGATTCTGACTTTGTAGGTTTTCTCAAAAATTGATTTTTTTAATATAGGTCTAGTTCTAGTTCTAGTCGACTTCCAAAAATGTAAGAAATATACACGGACGTTGATCACATATTTATATAAACAGAGAAAGCGCAAATTGCACCTTCTAAATAAAACCCCATATTGCCAGATGCTAATGACACATACAAACAGTTGTGCCCTGTACAAATACCTACACTTGTGCTCTTAGCCGCTTGATAATGAGCAAGACTATTCCAGGTCTTCAAAAACACCAAAGCACAGTATTAATGATGCCAAGCATTTAAATTAATATATTACTATATGCAAACACTTAAAGGAATAGTTCACCCAAACCTGAAAACTAGCTCATATTTTACTTACCTCCAAGCCAACATAGGTGTAAAAACGTACTTTTAAAAAAGTATCTGGGCTCTTCCAAGCTTGATAATGTTGGTGGATAGTGGCAACTATTTTGAATCTCAATAAAGAACATATATCCGCTGTAAAACTAACCCATACGTGACACGGGAATCAAGAGAAGGATTCAATTGCGGTTAACAACAGTTTATTAGAAGATAAACAAGAGAGAAAGTCACTGATGGCGGTGGAGCTCGGGCAGCGCGAGGATGGAAAGCGGGTGCAGGGACGCAGTGGACCGCCAATCCAAGCGGAATCCTCCGAAGTCAGGAACAATCCGAAGACCGACAAACAGAGCAACATCAGGATTGGAACTCAGGACAACGGTGAGGATCTGACAATGAGAGCGGCGTTAGCTGGTCTCAAATAGCCCAAATAATGAGCCACAGCTGGGGCTGATCAGATCGCAATCACAAGCTCAGACACACCCAAACACTCAGCACATAACAAACAGACACACAAGATGAGACAATGAATCCATGAACCGTGACAGTACCCCCTCTCCTAAGAGTGCCCCCTGGCGCTCCCAGCCAATCTTACCCGTTGATTGTAATCATCAATAAGAGAGTGATCCAGAATGTCCCTGGCAGGAACCCAACTTCTCTTCTCTGGACCGTAACCTTCCCAGTCCACCAAGTACTGGAATCCACGTCCTCTGCGCCTTGAGTCCAGAATACGATTGACCTAATATGTTGGCTCCCGCCTACGAGACGCGGCGGTGGAGGAACCGGGACCGCGGATTAAGGGGTGAATGAAAAACAGGTTTTAATTTAGAGACATGAAACACAGCGGTTGAAGTAATCCCTCTGGGGGTCGATTGGAAGTCTTACCACGAGCGCAGACTGAACAGGCCAAAACAAAATCCCGAATGTCCCGAGCCATGGCGGGCCACCAGAATCGTTGGTTAACTAGAAACCTAGTGCGTCCAATTCCTGGATGACAAGCCACATTGGCCCCACCGGATAACGTTGGACCTTAACCCCTCAGGCACGAATAACCGGTTCGGTGGGCACCCGGACGGAAGCGTTACCCCTTCTAAGGCTGTGCGAACCTTCGATTCGATCTCCCAAGTGAGTGTAGAAACAATGAGTTTCTCAGGTAGTATGCACTCAGGAGACGACGGGCGTTCTGAAAAATCAAAGATACGGAACAGCGCATCGGGTTTGATGTTTTTGGACCCCGGGCGGTATGACAGCGAGAAATCAAAACGACCGAAAAACAGTGCCCACCGTTTAGCGGATCTGATGTACTACATCTGATGTAGTTTTTATGATCGGTCCAGACGATGAAAGGTACCCCCGACCCTTCTAACCAATGATGCCATTCCTCCAAAGCAAGCTTAACCGCCAACAACTCTCTGTTACCAATGTCATAATTGCGTTCAGCAGGGGATAATCGATGGGAGAAAAACGCGCAGGGGTGCATCTTATCATCCGAGGAAACCTGCTGGGACAGCACCACACCTACCCCCACCTCTGAGGCGTCGACCTCCACCACAAACTGACGTGTGGGATCAGGGGCAGTCAGAATGGCAGCCGAAACAAAGCGGCGCTTCAGTTTGGCAAATGCAGCCTCAGCTGCATTGGACCACCTGAACGCCATCTTGATGGAGGTCAAGGCCGTCAGAGGAGCGGCTAGTTGGCTGAAATTACGAATAAAACGTCGGTAGAAATTGGCAAACCCCAGAAACCTCTGCAGGGCCTTACGGGAATCAGGGGTTGGCCAATTCACCACAGCCTTGATCTTATCGGGGTCCATGCGAATTCCCTCGGCCGAGATGATATACCCCAAAAAGGGAACTGACTGTGCATGAAAAGCCCATTCTCCAACAGCCTCTGGAGCACTCGCCTGACATGCTGCACATGTTCCTGGAGAGATGAAAAAAAAAAAAAAAAATGTCATCCAGGTAGACATATATGAACTGATCTACCATGTCTCTCAGCACATCATTGACGAGTGCTTGGAAAACTGTGGGGCAATTAGACAGCCCAAACGGCATGACCAGATACTCAAAATGCCCCCTGGGGGTATTAAAGGCAGTTTTCCACTCATCCCCCTCCCTTATGCGGACCAAATGGTAGGCGTTACGCAAATCTAATTTGGTGAAGATGGATGCTCCCTGCAACTTCTCGAATGCTGAAGACATTAACGGCAAAGGATAGGTGTTCTTTACCGTGATGTTATTCAAGCCTCGGTAATCAATGCAAGGTCGCAGAGAGCCATCCTTCTTCGCGACCAAAAAAAATCCTGCCCCCGCTGGAGAAGAAGAAGGCTGCTAGAGAATCTGAAATATATTTCTCCATGGCCTCCTTTCAGGAACTGAAAGTGAGTATAAACTGCCCTTAGGCGGAGACGTACCTGGAACTAGATCTATCGCACAGTCATAGGGACGATGTGGAGGAAGAGAAGCAGCCCTGGACTTACTGAACACTTCCTTCAGGTCGAGGTACTCCTTGGGCACGTTTGACAGACTCACCGCCTCATCCTGAAACGAAACACAAGACACAGGAGAACAAGCAGACACAAGACAAGAGGCATAACAGTTGTCGCTCCACGCAGTAATTGAACTCTGGCCCCAGTTGACCTAGGGTTATGCCGAACAAGCCAGGGATGGCCTAGCACCACAGGGATGAGAGGTGAATCAGTCAATAAAAATTTAATTGTCTCTGTATGATTTCCAGATGTGACAAGCGTAACAGATATAGTGGAGTGAGTGATGTCAGGAAGGGCTTGTCCATTGAGGGCACAGACAGAGACCTTGTGACGTAGAGAGACCGTGGGAATGTGGAGTTGAAGAGCAAGAGTTCGGTCCAAAAGGTTACCTTCAGCCCCCGAGTCCAGCATGGCCGAACAGTCATGTCTTCCGTCTGCCCACTGCAGTCTTACCGGGAGGAGGGTGGTGGTTGAGGATTTGTTCAGTGATACTCCACCCGACAGTAACCTCAATTCTACCGCCAGGCTTGTGCTTTTACCGGGCAATCCACCAAAAAATGGCCTGATGCCCCACAGTACATGCAAAGTCCTTTGGCTCTATGACGATCTCTCTCCTCCCGGGAAAGCCGAGCTCTACCAACCTGCATGGGTTCGGTGTCAGATGAGTGACTGACCATGCGTCCAGAGTCAACAGGAGAAAATTCAGTAACTGGTGGTGATAGCTGACGACATGTTCGCTGGTCGCGTTGCTGTAATCGAGAATCCACACGGAGAGCAAGATCAATCAGTCCATCCAAGCTGTTGGGTAACTCCAAGGTAAATATCTCTCTCTGGATCCGGTCAGCCAACCCATGCAGGAACATGTCCCACTGCGCCTCCTCGTTCCATTTGCACTCAGCCGACAGGGTTCAGAACTCGATGGAAAAGTCGAAACAGATCTTTCACCCTGACGGAGATCGGCCAGTCTGCGTGCCGCCTCACGTCCGACTACTGCACGATCGAAAACTCTTTTCATCTCCTCAGACAGTGCTTGGAACGAGGAACAACAGGGATGGCGATTCTCCCACACCGCCGTTCCCCATAAGGCTGCCTTCCCAGACAACAGGGTGAGTACCAACGCTACCTTGGACTCTTCAGTAGCAAAAGTCTGTGGCTGAAGTGAGAAAAACATTGAGCACTTAACTAAAAACGCTCCGCGCAGGGCGCCCGCAGTTGTTGGAGTTGATTGGTGAGCTCGGACACCTGCACCACTAGCGCTTGCACGGCTCGTCCCGTCGCAAGCATTTGCTTGTCTTGACAATCCAATCGTGCATTGTTGTTTTCAAGCAATCCTTGAATATTTAGAGCTTCCGCTGAATCCATATATGGTCAGATCCTTCTGTCACGGGAATCAAGAGAAGGATTCAATTGCGGTTAACAACAGTTTATTAGAAGATAAACAAGAGAGAAAGTCACTGATGGCGGTGGAGCTCGTGCAGCGCGAGGATGGAAAGCGGGTGCAGGGACGCAGTGGACCGCCAATCCAAGCGGAATCCTCCGAAGTCAGGAACAATCCAGAAGACTGACAAACAGAGCAACATCAGGATTGGAACTCAGGACAACGGTGAGGATCTGACAGTGAGAGCGGCGTTAGCTGGTCTTAAATAGCCCAAATAATGAGCTCAGACACACCCAAACACTACTGAAAAATGTACTAAAACTGTTTGCACATAACAAACAGACACACAAGATGAGACAATGAATCCATGAACCGTGACAATGCGCCTCTGGTGGAGTTAACAAATGTCTTCTGAAGAAAACTGATGGGTTTTTGTAACACAAATATTTTGATCTTTTAAAATTAGAAACTCAAATCACTGAGAAGTCACAACACTCTTAGCTGACCTTTGACTTCCACCAGGACCAACCGGACAAGCCCACTCCCCGACCATGGGGAAGACCTCAGCTCAGAGCTATTCCTTACTTCTGGAGCCGATCGCAGGGAGGGGGCTCTGTCCTGAACTGCGCCTCTGTGGCTATCTCCAATGGCCACCAGAGGAACCCTCCCCGAGCACTAACCGCAGTCTGAGGGTTTACCTGGTGGTTGGAAACCCAAAACACACTGAAACAAAGTCAGACTGGTGGATGGTTTGCGGTGGGAGTTTTGAGCATACTCTGCCCATGGGAAGTAGCGGCCCAATCCTGTTTGATTGAGCTGTTCGGCTTGTCCATTTGACTGGGGGTGATAACTAGAGGTTAGGCTGACATTAATGCCAAGTTGGGTGCAGAAAGTGTGCCATATCCGTGACGTGAACTGAGGGCCTCGATGGGACATGATGTCCTCCAGCAGACCGTAGAAGCAGAAGACTTAGTTCATTACTATCTTTGCTGTTTCCCAGGCAGTGGGACGTTTAGGGATTTTCTGAGTAAGCAAATCTCAGAAAATGTTGCATCTCTTTCAGTATTGTGGGTTGAGGCCAGTTGATGATGCCCTGAACCTTGCAGTCATCCATGGTCACCCCCTCTGGACCAATGATGTAGAATAAGAAGGAGACTTGGGACTGATGAAACTCACATTTCTTCAATTTGGTATATGATTGATTTTGTATGAGGCGTAGGAGGACTGCACTGACATGTTTAACAGGGGAAGGGAAATCTGGTGAGTATGTCAGCAATCTAGACGTTAAGGGGTTGGTTCAGCATGTCTCGAAAGATTTAGTTGACGAAGACCTGGAACATGGAAGGACTATTGGAGAGGCCGAACGGTATGACCAGATATTCATAGTGACCAGTAGTCGAGAGAAGGCAGTTTGCATTTGTCTCCCTCATGAATCCTGATCAGGTTATATGCGTTAAGCCTTATCGGGACAAACGAGTTGGTGAGGAGAGTAAGTTTGCTAGTGCCCGTTGCAACAATTCCTCATCGAGTTATCAATCCAAAGATTTACCCTCATCATGGCAGGTTAGCTCGGCTTGCAGGTTGTTGTTAAGTCAGTTGCGGTACATCCGTCTTAGCAGATCTGATACCCATCCGATTTGTGCTAAAAGGGTGTGGAAGGTTAGTGTACAATTCGCAGCTTTACATTGCTGTAATGTCAACAGCTGTTCCTCAGGCTCCTTCCCCTCCGCAGGGGTGTTCATGTAAGGCTCTGAACTGACGTGGGAAATTATATCATTCATCTGCCCATCTATCATCTGTGGGGTGCAAACGGGCATGTTGATTGATATACAGGGAGCATTGTAGTAAAATACCTTTACATTTGGCAGGGTTGCCCTCAAATGTATCAGGTAGCAACAGTCGAAGAGAGGCCGTGTCGATAACTAACTCTTCAGTCAGCATGGTTAGCTTTAGCGATTGCTGTTGATGGGTGGTGAGCATGTCGGCTTGAGATGAAACCTCGAAAACCAGATCATAAAGAGCTGCTGAATCCTGTGGTGGCGAGGTCTTCTGTAGCAAGGAGTCAGAGACGTTCGGATCCATTTGCTGGTTCTTTATTGATATTGGTCTAACAGGCAGAGAATCAACAACAGTGACAGGAATGTAAGAGACAGAGACGGAATAGTAAACAGTACCAGGCGATGGTCGAGGCAGGAATCAAAGACAGGGAGTCAGAAGGCAGGCAGCAAACAATCAGAAAAAAAGGAGGGTGAAAACAGTGACTTCGCAACAAAGAGGAGTCAGAACACTTTTTAAATGGCTGGTGTGGAGATGCACCTGCTCAGATAATCAGTCCTGGGAGAGGAGCATGATGGGAACTGCAGTTCGGGACAGTTAGGGGAGGGTTCCCTCCGGTGGCCGTCGGAGAGAGCCACAGAGGAACAGTTCATGACACTTGGAAGAGCCAGGATACATTTGTAAAAAACTCTGAAAGAAGAAAGTCACATACACCTATGATTGCTTGGGGGTGACTAAATTATAGGCTAATTTTCATTGCTGGGTCAACTATTATTAGTAGTATTATTCTATTTTGTGTGTGTGTGGGGGGGGGTGCATCCCATCGGGTAATGAAAAGTTCAACAAACACTTGGGTCAGGAAATATATAATTTAAGTAGTCAAGTGATCAAGTGCAAAGACCACAATGTGGGAATTTGGGCAATGCATCAGTCATGAATCAAGTGCTCTGGACTGCACATGCGCAATGGCCTAGCTTCTTTTTTTTTTTTTTTTTTTTAACATTTTTCTTTTTACAATATTTATGCAACAGTCAATGTTAGACTATTTTTTTTGCTGATGTGAAATGTTACTTAAATGAGACAATTGTTACGATTTCACTCTTCGCAAATGAAGAGAGATTTCTTTGTCAATACTCAACAGTACAGATAGATCAGTTAGAAATGCATTATAGATTAAAGCAAACCTCCTGAAACACTTTCAAATATAAAATGTGCTGACTAAACCATTTCTTGACATTGTGACATCTTTCAGATTATTTGACGGGAAGAAATGTCACACAGTCATCCACGTATGGCCTCTGGTACGCTAAACAAGCCATTGACTTTAATCCTGGTTTCAGAAAGTCGTGGTCATCATGTTCCTCAACCGATATTCAGACTGACCCATGGTGGAGGCTTGATCTGGGCTCTGCGCACAGAGTTAATAGAGTCGTCGTCACAAACAGACTAGACTGCTGTCCAGAACGAATAAACGGAACTGAGATTCACATCGGAAACTCTTTGGAGAACAACGGCAACAACAATCCCATGTGAGATCCTCTTTCAGTGACTTCATATCCATAAACAACACCTGAAACACATATGAAGTCTGAATGAGGTTTTCTCCATCTCTCTTTAGATGTGCTGTGATTTCTAGTATTCCAGCTGGCGCTTCCTCCACCTTCACATGTAACCGTATGGAGGGTCAATACGTCAATCTGTTCATTCCTGGAGATTCAAAGATTCTTACTCTTTGTGAGGTGGAGGTCTATGGAGGTATGATAAGCTATAAATGAAAGAAATCTTACTCATTGTGGGATGTTGATTCCAAAATGGAGTCTGTTTCACTTGAGCACAGTGTTTCCCAAAATGTGCTGCTTTTCTAGTGTTTTTGCTGTTGACAGTCATTCATAATATGAAGAAGACCTCTGTCTGAATCTGAGAGATTATTCTCAACCCATTTTCACATATGCTGAACATAATTTCATCTGGGTCATATTTGTTTTACTTTGTGTACATAACCTCTTCATGTTTAATAGTAAGTGATATGCATTTGCACCAAAATGCTGTGAATTGTTGTCAAAAGCAAAAGATGCAATATGATGCATGATGTATTTGATTATTATGTCATTTGGTTGCATATTATTATTTGCATTTAGCTTTTCCCCCCACGTCTGTCTGTAGTCACTCTTTTGTGTCATTCTTTTAGGTCTTTCTTATAAGAAGACCTTTGTGAAGATGAAACTGAAGTCCAGTTCTAGTCTGTCTGACCCTGAGATGAGAGTCCAGCTCCTGTCCCAGGTGAGAGACGGAAACATGCAGAAATCTGAAACCAAATCACACAGATGGCGAGACCTGCTTTTATTTCAGCTTCGGTCTGCTCTGGCGAAACAAGGGGTTTCTGGCGTGACGCTGCAGTGGACTCAACCGCCAGCCGCTGAGCGAGAGGTGATGTGGAAAGAAGATGCATCAGGTGAGTGTGTTCATAAAGGCGAAAAAGAAAACTGAAAACATAAAAAATTTAAATATGTATTACAAATGAAACAGGAAATTGCGTCTTTATAACGGTTTTCTTCTCAGCTCAGTGTGCCGGAGGAGAGGAATGTTGTCCGAATCATCTTTGATTTACACTGCTTTAATATTCACAGTTTCAACACAATTATGTGTTTTGTGCAATCTAGTTTTCTTGTGCATTATACATTACATTATGAAGCAAAGAACTGAAAATAAATCTAAAAATGCAAAATACGATAAGTACCATAAGAGCAAATCTGTAAAATCATTAATAAAGGGGGGCATATGGGATTTTTTTAACTGGGTGTGTGTTATAGTTATAATTCTTTTATAATTAAGTTTTTAATTGTTTTTAATTATAACGAATCCCAAGCCCACAGCCATGTACCGAGGAACGGTTTTATTTCATATAAAATACAATAATAATGTATTCATACAATATCAAATATATTACGTAAATGACATAAAAAGCCAAATAAATATTATAAAATGTATAATGAAGGTAGTGGCCTGGTCACTGGTGTTACTGTTTATAAAAAAATCTATATATATTTTGAAATAAAAACACATGTTAAGTCTCATTTCAGTTAACAGAATTCTTCTCATGATTTCATATGAAGCTTTTAGCATATCCAAACAAGAGCCAGCGTGGATAACGACCTCGGTTCTCTCCATCGCTGGTCCGCTCCGGCCATCTCTCTGTATTGATCTTCTAATATCCGTCCTGTGCCCTCGATTCGATCTCTTCACTCTCTCAGTACAAGACAGCTGATCGAACGTGTGTTTTGGGACCCAGACACTCTGACTTTGTGGTCAGATTAATTTTTAATATCTTGTCAGAATTGCTAAATATCATGACTCCTATTTTTATTTACTTTTACAGTCTATTCTTCATACATGTGCAAGCTGAAGTTAATAACCATCTCCCAGTAAAGGTGCTTCAGGTCGAGCACAAGCTGTACAGATTAGTCTGATAGCGTCACACTGCGGTGGCTGATTATTAAGAGAGCATATAAAGAATTCTCTACGAAAGTTATGAAGCAAAAATCAAAATAACATCATATCACAGTTACACATTTCAGCAGAGCAATAACTAACAGTTGATCGTATGTTTTTAATCAACCAGCCGTAAGATTAAACATCACGCTATTCATAAACATTATTTTGTAAATAGTCCAGGACTTCATAAAAACCATATCCACCCCTTTTTTTTACAGTTTAGTTGGATTTTTAGAATATTGTCATTCAATTTCCCAAATCAACATCAGACTGTAAAAACAGCCATGCCATATGCATGTCTTATATGGACAAAAAAAAAAAATAAATACAAATCTGATATAATAAATTTTGGATTAAACTCAGCAGGTAATCTACTCCGGTAATATATTTTCCAAACATTAAACGTAAAGCAAAACGTCCTTAGTGTAACTGAAAACTTGCTATAATATTACAGTACAGTTGTATGAATCTTCATATGTTTCAGTAAATGTTACATTTTTATCAACATTTTTGAATCTGAAGAGCATCTAGGCTAATTAAGTACGACTTCACCAATGCAAATCATATATGAACCATTAGGTAAATTAAAAAATCAATATATATATATATATATATATATATATATATATATATATATATATATATATATATATATATATATATATATAATCACACAAACTGATGGCTGCGTGAAAAATATTTGCTCAAAAAGAGTCCCCTTTTTTTCCAAAAGACCCTCAGGGACCTGTAAATAAGTAGTGGACTCATTACAGAGCTGTCCCTGTAACACAATGTACAACATAATGATGTCTTTGTGGGCTTTCTTCAGTTAATATACCTGCGTCCTCGGTGATGGTTTCCTCCGGAGGCCGAATCCAGCTCAGATTCACGTCAGGGATCTTCAAACCTGCTTTCAGCTGAGGGGAACCATTACTGATGAGAGGCTTTTCGTTGTCTAGATTGCAGCAAATGTGCTTTTCCTACAGTATCATTTCTATTCAATAATAATAAAAACCCAACATAAAGTGGTTCGCACAAGAAATATTATCGTGGTATGATTTAACAAGAAACTTTTTGAAATGCCAAATACGGACCACGTACAAAAATGCGAAACTGGTCAAACACAGTTGGCTGAACAAAAAAATGATTATTGTTGAAATGTTAAGGCTTTGTGGATTCCCAGCATGCATTGCAGCATGAACCTTTATGATTATCGTTTTGCTGTTTTTATTTTTGTTTTTTTATGGTTGTTATTTGATCGTTATTGTTTGCACTGTGATGTAAAGCACTCTTTTTAACGTTCGTTTGTTGTCGTCGTTCTCGAGGTTAGTTTTATTTATTAGACGAACTTATCTGTTAATGCTTGTCGTTTCTATATGAACATTTTCAGAGAATAATAGGAAAAAAAATGACATGTGCATTAAAGATAATAAAGTGTGTTAGATGAGACTTTACTCAGTGACTTAGTTGCCTTGAAATTTTAAGTTAAGTCAACTTTTCTTTTTTTACAGTGACTGTCAAATTGTCAACATTTGATGTGATTTAGGGACATATTGTGAGAAAAACTCATCTCGCTCTCACCTCTTCTAGTAGTTTGTCTCTCATCGCAGGGTCAGTCAGAGTAGCGTCGGAGAGAAGCTTTACCTTAATGATTGTTCTGCTTAACATGAACTCTAAAACACATCGTTAGGCAAATAAGCATGTGCGTGTCCACACAGACATACGTGAATCAGAAAAGAGCGACCGCAGCACTCACGGATCAGCCTCCAGAAAGCGCTTTTATGCTTTAGCTATTTCGGGGACTTAAGAAACCCTTTCACGTGAATGTAGTGATGCTTTGAATGTGCAGGACTGTGATGCTTCTTTTAACCCCTTTCAACAGGATTTTGTTTACCACTAACCATTTCTATTTTTTATTTTTTGGTATAAAAGTAACTGTAAGTTGTTTGATTTTGCTTATGAAGTGTCATAATAGATAAATGAATGAGTTTATAAATGATCAACACGATTATTCTCAATATACTGCATTCTGTCTCTAATTGATATAATTTTTTATTATTAACTAAATGTCCTTTTAGTATAATTGCACACATTCAAATCTTTACTGATTTGTATAAAAAACATAATAATAATAAGAAGAACTTTGTATTCTTAGTAAACATTCACTGGACCGAAGCAGCTTGGCTTTGCATTTGTATGTGTTTACTAATACATAGGGAGATATAAAGTGATGAGTGATGTTTATATCATTTTATTAAATTAATCTGCTATACTGTAATAAAGATCTCACTGCTTTACTATCAGCTTCACCATATCTGCTTAATTTTGCTCAGTTTGGGCCTCTGAATATCATCACTGTACCATATGAGCAAATCGAGCCTGGTGGTGCATGCAAAACATGAGAATAGGACATTTTTTAAAATTAGTTTTTCACACATTTCACTAAATTCCTCCTTTATATGGTTTAAATTGAGCCTGTTCACTGTGCATTGTAGCTGGAGGGTTATACTTGCAGTACCTGTCCCGAAGACCTCCACCTCACACAAAGAAAGGACCTTCTTCGTTCCAGGGATCACCAGATTCACGTAACGCCCCACCAGTCCGTCGCATGAGTATGTGCAGGACACACCGGCTGCCAGCCTGGAAATGACCGCACATCTGACGAGAGGAAGAGGGAGAACGATGTTCTTAACATAGTAAAAATCATTCTTCAGTACTTGATCTAGAGGTGTATTCACTCCAGGAGAGTCTGCTGGTTCGCTTGCTTTGGACTGGACCAATCGGTGTTGTTTTTATTGTTTGGTGCAGTTCACTTTCAGACCGCAAACCCATCCATTCAACCTTGTTCTGTGAACTGTATTCACACCGAAGAGGGAGATTCACTCAAACCAAACAAGACACGTCTGAATACAACCTTAAGATCATCTGAGTGCACTTTACTCTGCTTCAAGTGAACTATAACTTGATACATTTTAGAAAATAGAGAGATATAACGTTAAAAGTGGATTTTAGTATTGAACGCATCACCTTTTTTCACAGTAAATGCATGTCTAAAGATGCCGTCGACATGACATTTTCACCAGTTCTTGTTGATAACAACTGAAGTAATACACACAAATAAGTTGAGAAATTAAGTTATAGTGATAAAATGGAATGGCATAGGGAAAAAGTATTGCAATACTTTGCATAAAAGTCTGTAATGATGGCTTCAAGATGCATTGCTTAGGTGTGGTTTTGGCCCGTTCCTCAGATCTTGAAGGTTCTTTGGTCCTCTTCTGTGAACTCAGATCTTTCTTATTTTCTATTGGATTCAAGTCAGGTGAGTGTCTGGGCCATTAAAGCAGCTTTATTTCCTTTCTCTAAACCAACTGAAAGTTTCCTTGACTGTGTTTCATCTTCCATCGTGCTTATGTTTATTTCCACTGACAAAGCTTCCTGTGGATTTTTGCCCCTTGTATGTTTTCAATACTTTTTTGACTTATTTATTTTGTCAGCAAAATGTATCAATGTATTTGTATTTGCCAGAAAAAAAACACATTCAATACTTATTTTAGCCACTATATATACGGTATATTGACATTTCTTCTACTTAATTTAGAGTTTAACAATTCTCACAAATTAGTAGCATTCCTAGAAGTAGCATTCGTAATTTTGACTATTTGTTTGCTCGTGCAGTTCTGAGGAAAATACTAGAAATGTGAGAGAGAGAACGAGAAATGGTTTGTGAGGCGAAAGGCACAATTTCACTTAACAAACTTTAAAATGACGCATTAAAAGTGTTCTCACATGGGGTTATTGGTGCCGTTATTCTCCAACGAGTTTCCGACGCGAATCTCTGCTCCGTTTATGTGTTCTGCACAGCAGTCTATTCGGTTAGTGATGACCACCCTGTGAACTCTGTAGATGTTCAGCAGATCCAGCCTCCAGAACGGGTTAATCCCGGAACCGGTTGAGGAACACTTTGACCAGTTGTTTTTGATGCCATCTACGGCTTTTCCAGCTTCCCAGCCGGCATGCGTGGTGACTGTATAGCACTCCTTCCTACCGCAACGTTGCCTAAAAATGTGTTTAATGAAAAAAAATAAATAAATGTTGACATATTATAGCATCAAGCGTTTGGGGACTGAAGCATTAATATACTAGATACTAGCAGAGTAAATCATGATTTTTGAGAAACAAACATTATTTCTTCAAAAGTCATTAAAAAAAAAACAATGGTGGATTTATGTATGAAATCTTTTGAAGGATGCGTCAGGAATACAGTCCAGTTAGACCCGCCAGTTCTGTGCTTTATTTATTGTATTTCTTTAAATGTAACTCTAAATGGAAGCACTGACAGCAATCAATGACCTCGCGACCTTCTTGAACTTTGAATTTTGATCCATGAAAAACAGCATTTTGCATACACATGAGCGCAATTTTTCTTTTTCATGATTAGAACATGCAAAATGCCTGGCTGCTTAGGCAAATAAAGCTAAACACTATTTTGAGAATGTCAGAAATGTTACACGCTAATGGTTGCCAGAGGAAACAAACATAATAATACGATACATTTTAACAGACTCTTACCTTCTTCGGTCGCCTCTTCTGTAAAAGGCTCTGTAGAAAAAGCATCGTAGTTGACATGTAGGTGCAAAGTCACTTATAGTCAACAGAATATTCATTAGGTTCCATCAAAATAAAGTGTTACCATTAAATGGTTGGTTTTTCTGGTCTCTTACCAATTGTCACTTTTTGAACTGTTTCGGTCCCTGTAGAAACTTTAGAAATAAATAGGCTGTTTTACAATAAACCATTGGTACACACAAAACAATTTAATCATTAAATTATACATAATTAATATATACACTGTAGGTTAATGGTTTTTACCACCTGACAGCTTCCCTGTAGAAATATCAGTAAACCATTAGTACACACAAAACAGCTGCTACAATTTGATAATTGAATCATACGTAATTAATATATACACTGTATGACAAATAAATGATTCATTTGAATGGTTTCTTACCCCCTGATGGATCAAGAACTGTTGCACCCCCTGCAGAAATATCAGAAATATATGATTTACAGTAAACCACTGGCATACAAAACAATTGCTATTACATTACATGTCTACGGAAATACACATCTAGGCATTTGGCTTTACAGTAACAGGAGCATTTTTAATCGCACTTTTACTTTTTTCAGCTGCTTCTTCCTGGACTATGAAAATCGCTGTAGAAAGAAAGACAGGTTACACCGTGTTTCACAGATATATTGATAGATTCACACTACTGTAGCACACACAGATCTATGGAAAACTTGGCTTTACCCAGTAAGAGAAACAGGTACTTGTTGAGCCACTTCATTTCTGAGAGAGAACGACACAAATGCATATAATAAACGTCATTGCCAAAAAATGCACAGGGAATAAAAGTGTATATATGAAGACGTTATACTATAGCATGAATTCAGACAAAGCAATTTTTAGGACAAGATCAACATAGTATACTAAATTTTGCCAAATATTTGAAATAGCATGTCCTTTTAATGTAAAAGTTGCTGTGAATACACTAATCCATTTTATATCATTACACTAACAAGTGCTAACATAATAACAGATAGATAGCATGTAAAATATTAACTTAATACTTATTGTGTTTTGAAATGGTCCATCGAATCAGCTCCGCCATGTACAGTAGGTCAGGGTGAATTGTGTCACATGGAGGATTGTGAATCATACTGTATAAGTGCACCACCCTCTGGGTGGAGCCCAAGGCTTATTGCTCTGAAACCATGATTAACTGTCACATGTGATGTGACCAACTTCATTTTATGCAAATATTGAATAAAGAAAAATATTTTAATTAAATCCAGGGGTGAAGCCAGAAATGTTTAAATGGGTGGGCTTACATAAAACTGAGTGAGCCAAATGTAGTGTAGAAAATTAAACAAAAAAGTATAGAAAATAAAACATAAATTAACAATTTAATTTCAACTATCTATCCAAATCTGAGCCACAACAGGAAATATTTTAGCTGTAGAGTTTGGAGTTAGTGATGAAAACATTTGTATGTAATCCTGAGGATGAGGCAAACGCTGCATGTTTTCCGTGTCTCCTTAATCAAACACGCCTGATTCAGATAATCAGCTCATTAGTAGAGACTCCAAGACTTGATATGGGTGTGTTAGACAAAGGAGAGATGCAAAATGTTCAGTGTTGGGGACCGCTAGCATAAAGGACTCTGGAACTGTAAAAGAGATCGAGATTTGATCTGACAGAGTGTGTCTGCCACCCAAACAGAGTTAGGGAGATTGTTCCAGAGTTTAGGTGATAGATAGGAAAGGTATCTGCCGCCCGCAGTTGATTTTGATATTCTAGGTATTATCAAGCCAGAGTTTTGAGAACGCAGCGGACGTGCAGGACTATAATGTGATAAGAGCTTGCTCAAGTATTGAGGAGCTAAACCATTCAGGGCTTTATAGGTAATTAATAAGATTTTAAAATCTATCTGATGTTTGATAGGGAGCCAGTGCAGTGTTGACAGAACCGGGCTAATATGATCATACTTCCTAGTTCTAGTAAGGACTCTGGCTGCTGCGTTTTGGACTAGCTGAAGTTTGTTTATTAAGCGTGCAGAACAACCACCCAATAAAGCATTACAATAATCTAACCTCGAGGTCATAAACGCATGAACTAATATTTCTGCATTAGAGGTTGAGAGCATAGGTCGTAATTTAGATATATTTTTAAGATGGAAAAACACAGTTTTACAGATGCTAGAAACATGGTTTTCAAGGGAAAGATTGCTGTCAAAAAACACACCTATGTCCCTAACTTATAAAGACAAATAGAACAGACCTCAAAATGTTATATGGCTGTTTATATTGAGAGTGTAACACCAGGCCAGTAGAGGGAGCTCTCACCTCTGCTCTGACTGACTTTGCTCCCTCTGCTTCCTCGCTGGTAACTTCCTGTTTGGCGGCCATATAAGAAGGGCCATGCCAAACAGAAGAAGCATTTTTTATATATATATATATATATATATATATATATATATATATATATATATATATATATATATATATATATATATAGTGTAATAATGTTATACAATGTTGTCTGTAGTTTTTATTAAATAAATGAGCTATGGCTTTTGACCAGGAGAGTATAGTGCTCCATTAGGTTTCAGAAAGTAAAGTTTTTAAAGAGTCCCAAGGCTTGGCATTCCATGGCATGGGATATCAGAATATCAGAAACTACTGCACATCTAGAGAGATCATTTGAAGCTACACTTCACATGAATTTAAGTAATAAACAGGAGCAAGTAGTGTTGGGTACTGAAACATGGTGCTGAATCGAGTCAGAATGTCGTTCAGACGATGTTTAGGCACCCGAGTCATTTTAAAAGAATCAATGTGGCACTGGAATTGAAAAAAAACCTGAATGATATCCAACCCTAGGAGTAAGTGTTTCCATTTACATAATGTTCACATGCCGCATGTTCAAGTTTTACTCTCACAGAAACATTTTAAATGTTGCCATCATTCTCCATGGAGTTTCTGATGTCTGTCTCAAAACGACAATGATTTGTAGATCCAGCATATCCGGCCTCCACCATGGGTTTTATCAGTTTTGGTTCGAAAATTGTTGTCGTCAATGGCTACATTAGCCTTGTGGTGGATGGTAGACGAGAAAGGGCTTTTAAAAGTCAGTGGGAGAGAAATTACAAAATATGTGTAACCAACTTTTCTATGTAAACCCTTTAGCTTCCCATGAAAAAAATTTGCACAGATGAGTTCATAAGGACATGCAAACCCTACCAGAGCGTCTGAGTGTTTAGGCAAATGAAGCTAAACAGTAATTACAAAAAACAACAAAACATTTGTGTTGCCAGAGCCTAACTAATCGACGCAAGTTGTGTGTGCAGCAAAGAAATCAATAAAACAGCCTGGATGCCAGATCCATCTAGTCAGCAGAGCTGTTGATAACCAAAAAATGTTTAACAGTTTTATGACAGTCAAGATGTTGAGAAAAGTTGAGCAGAAGAGGGAGACAAAGTGATTTGATTAGTGAGTTTATTAAATAATCTTCGTTGAGTATTTCTCAATGTTCAAAATTCTGAAAACTGCTTCACAGCAACATCTCGTAAACCTTGGGCTTCCTTAAACATTTCCTCTTATTTATCTCTACTCATACAGACGAAAGAGTTCATGAAACACCACAAACATGAGATTGAACTACAACGAACATAAGGAAAAATGAATAGGAAATATAAAATATAAAAACAATGAATGAAAGATGAATAAACAATAAAACACTCAATTAAAAAATATAAAGATAAAATAATCAATTAAAAATGATAACTCATATGAATGACTAATGATTAAACTTATGTAAAAACTTATAAATGAATAAAAAAAAACATAAAGAAATATCACACACAATTTGCATGAGGATCTAAGGATCCTTCTGAACTTCTAATAGATAAATAGGCTAGGTCTATATGCAAAAAATTATGAAAAAAAATGTTTATACAAAAAAAAACTTAACGCCAATACAATTAACAGCCTATATGCAGAATTTTGTTACATTTTTCTAATGTGCTCTTGAGAATGCAGCACCCTGTTCATTTTTTAACCAACAACGTTGCTAAACGTTGTGAATCTACAGAAATAAAATAAATAAATATTTGAATAGCGTCTTACTCCTATATGAGCACACATGAAGAAGCAGGCTAACGTAAGCTGTCTGGTGAGGATAAAAAGTGATCGTTCCGGTGTCTTCAGTGCTTCAGTGAGCAACACAAGCACAGACGCTGCTATTTTTAGTGAAAATACGTGATTAAAGATTATTAAACGGTGTATAGTAATATGAAACATTATCTTTTTAAATTGCCGGTTTGTCAGGCAATGCTTCTGTTTTTTTTGGAACCACGTCAGTTAAATCTAAAATAACGTATTGGAACAATTTCGTTCAGAATTGTTGATGGAAAACTTCATACACAATGGTTTAAAGTGGTATTGTGTTTACTGGAAGTACAAGTATCATGCAGACAAGCCCGATCACATGAAAAATGCATATAAAAAGTACAGCAAATAACAAAAAAAAGTGTTATTGATATGCAAAAATTGACTTTTTTTTATTTTTTTTGCGTACATATGATGTGCATCTAACCCTAACCATTGCATATATGCATGCCAAAGTCAATTTTTACATATGAACAGCACACCAAATCAAAATATAAACTCCTGCATATGCGCTTTTTGAATAGAATCGGGTTGATATGAAAAAGTAGCTTTGTTAGCTTGTAAAACATTGCATTTGTATAATGGAAATATTCCGTACTATGTCTAAGTACAATATATTACACATTCTCAGACACCAGTGATATACAGAGTTTGTTTGTTGAGAGACAGGTCTATGCAGTTATATTTAGTATATTTATTATCTTTATTTGAAGATTCAGTGTAGAAACCTTTTCTCTCTGAAGACTTTGTGTGCATCCAGCTTATTGGATCCTTTGGCACGGATCTGTGGGAAGCATAATAAAATGGATATGTGGCAAATAACAATGATGTACCTTAAACGAATGATGTCTTTTAATAGTTGGGTTGTGTGAACGTGCTCACCCTTATTCTCTACTTTCTCCACCTCTTTCTGGGGAGGTTTAATCCAGGACAGTGTGAAGTTAGTGATCCCTCTTACTTCCAGAGCAGACTGCAACTACAGGTAAAACACAATACATAACATGCTAAATGACATGATTCTTGATATTTTATATTTATACTTTGTAAACCGATAAAATTAAATATTTCTGAAATATTCTTTTACGCTGTACAGTATGTCAATATACAGTCTGGTCTCAACATTCACAAATGCAAAACGTACACTTTCTACGTTTTTATTAAAGCGGAAATGTACAATTTAGACATATTTTAACACTTAAATGTACAAATCGTATACTCAGTCACTCATTGCTGATGTTAACATTAATAGCTTGAGAATAATGTATTACAGTAATAATAATTGGTTGGTAGCGCTATTTATTGCAATGCTCTTTTCCTCCGTCAGAACAAAGCTTACTTGATCAGACGGCAACTTTTAACTTCTGATGGTCTAATTGCAGATCAGGTAAATATCGGCGGCTCTTTCATGAATTCGTTAATTGTAGTTTATGGATTGGTGGGTATGTTCTTTCAAACCTGATAGAGGAGTTTATCACTCTCTGGGCCGGCTAAATCACTACTGGAGGCAAAGTTCATCCTCACAAAGTTCACTGAAAAATACAATTGCACACAATAAGAGACCATACGTGAATCATGCAATGAGTTTTACAAGTGAGATAATTGAGATTTTGGTAAACATCAAATGCTGTGATTTTTTTTTTTAACTGTTATTGTGTCTGTCTTCAAGTAGCATTAGCACTTATTAATTGATTTTAAATGCACAATGAATTACCTGTAAATTTCGAATACACTTCGACTTCACAGAGCGTTAAATAATTCTTCGCAGTACCAACGATGTTCACATAACGTCCCTCCATATCAGGGCATGAGTAGCTGTAGGAAGCTCCTAAGGGGACGCTAGTAGTCACAGCACATCTAGACAGAGTCGAACTCTCGTTAGACTGAAATAAAGCACTTTAGCTCATATTTTTATTCTTTTCATTTTTAATTTATTCTCAAAATATAAATTTTGTATCCGTTATGTAATTCAATTGCACTAATTAGTTTCTTAAACTGGCGGCAAATCATCAAATCGCCACCATTGAAGCAGTTCTGTCCACAGTGACTTTCTCACATGGGATTGTTGTTGCCGTTGTTTTCCAGGGAGTTTCCGATGCGAATCTGTACTTTGTTGAGCCGATCTGCACAGCAGTCGGCTCTGTTTGTGATGATCACGGTGCTAATATAGTAAATATCCAACAGATCCAGCCTCCACCATGGATTTGTATCTAAACCTGTATGGGTGCAAAATGACGCTGGTCCTGGGGCTTGTCTTATCCCATCAATAGCGCGTTGAGCCTCATAGTATTTATATATAGATGACTGAACGGCACTACCACTTAACTTCCCGCCATCTGGAAAGTGATCAAACTCCATGTCAGGTTATTCAAGCATGTAATGAAAGCAAGCATAAAGTACCAAGACAGAAGATTTTATAAACAATTGTGTTAAATAGTAAAAAGCATCAAATAGACATAACAAAAATAAACGTTTCATTAAGCTTAGTTATGTTTAACCCTTAATTGAGATAAACAAGAACTCTGCTGTGGCTTTAATAAATAAAATGTACCTTGAGAAACCAATCAATATCGTGACTTTTAATATAACAATGATTTATTTAATTATTCAGATTCATTAAAGTGTGCTTTTAAAATCTCCTTCATCATACTCTCCAAAAAATGGGTAAAACATGGATTGTTGGATTTAATTAGATTTTGACCCAACGGATGGGTTACTATCAGAAGGTTGGGTTAAAGCGTTAACCCAACTGCTGGGTTTGTCCATATGTCCACATTTAACCTAGCATTTTTCAGTGTATCTGAGCGCATGCTTTCGAATCGCTCTTGCGGGACTGTGTTGTCGTAATGAATTGGTTTCCACATTAAATTGCTATACATTTGTAGGCGTCAAGACGTACTGGTTCCATAGATTCTCACTTCACACAGAGTGAGCTGTTTAGAATCTCCAGGCATGACCACGTTCAAGTAACGGCCCTGCATTCCCCGCACTGGTAAGAGGCGGATCCACCAGCAGGGATATCAGAAATTACTGCACACCTAGAGAGAGAGTATTAACATGCATCAACATGAGCTTAAACAATGTCCCAGACATCATATTGTGCAACACATTCCGCTGGTAAATAACTCCCTTTATATCTATAAAGACACATTTGTGATCACCTGGTATTGTTGTTGCCGTTGTTCTCCAGGGAGTTTCCGATGCGAATCTCAGCTCCGTTGATTTGATCGAAGCAGCAGTCGATCCTGTTAGTGATGACCACTTGTTGAATGATTTGTAGATTCAGCATATCCAGCCTCCACCATGGGTCCGTCTCGGTTTCAGTGTTAGTGCATAGAATATCCATATCGTCAATGGCATTATTTGCCGTGAAGAAAACTGTAGATGACTGTTCGGCCTTTCCCTTGATTGCAATATTATCTAGAAACAGAAATGAGTATTACAAATGCCCATGTTATTATGTGCTTTATAGTTTATTCAGATTCAGAGAGCATGTCTTTCTGATCATTTTGGCTATGGATTAAGGAAACTTTAAATACCTTGCAAGTTACTTGTCATGGCGCAAATGGCAGTGGTGCCTGTTACAAAAATAAACAGCTTAGGGTTACATAGGCTATACAGAACAACTGATAACACTTACAATAAGGTGTCATGTTAACATTAGTTAATGTGTTAACTAACGTGAACAACGATACATTCAAATTTTAGTTATTCGTTGTTAGTTCATGTTAGTGCATTAACGAATGTTAAAAACACAGCTTGTGATTTAAATAATGCATAAAATTAGCAGTAAATGCTGCAATTAGCACAACTAAGATTAATAAATGATGTAGAAGTATTGTTCATTCTTACTTCCTGGTAACCTATGAATTAATTTGAATATGGCTCAATATAAAAACCAAACATACGCTGGAGGCTCGCCGACGACCTATGCAAAGGAATCATTTGCCTAAAACCCTATTTGAAATAGAAATAATCAAGAACAGCAAACAAATGTGACACAAGGAATGAATGTACAGTACTGATTTAGAAAATAGGACATCTGTTGACTGAGCTGCTGTAGTTTAATATAAAAACTACATGCACTACAAACATTTAGCTACTGAGCGTGACGGCATGTTCAGTTTTAACGGTTACTTCAGCCACTGTGAAGTGGTTAGCACCCAAGACCAAACTCTACCTGGTCTCCTGGCGTAAACGTATCTGGGTGCACTTTTTAGCAGTTTCCAAAAGAAATTAAGGTAGAGGCCGTAAAATTGATGAATGAATAAAGCATATTATTGTTATAACAAAACAATATTAATATGCTGGGAGATTTGAAAACTGATTCTTTTGAACGTTAGCATCACACATTAAGCTTCATATCTATGGCTTTTCATAGACATTGTTTAAAGTACGGAGCTCCGGTTCAACAAAACATATCAAATCTGAGTAAAAGAAAGTTGACACAGCAGTTTTATATCAGCGTTGAATTGAATTGGTTAACATTGTCTTTTAGGTTTAGGGTAGTATAGGTAGGTATATTTTTAACATGACAGAGCATTAATTTTTAGCAGTCCCGGTTAATTAGTTAAACGGTCCCTATATATTTGAATTCTGAACCGTTGCAATACGTACCTAAAGCAAAGTAATAAAAACAAAGCAATACTCACCTGTGTCAATTTAATAAAAATGTGGAAGGCTCACATATTGAACCTGTGTCTAGCGCCACTCAGTGGAAATTTCTCTTGAAATGTTCAATACGGTACATAAAACGTTTAAAACAAATGTTGCACCGAGGTAAGCTTTTTTTTTAAACCCGGTTGACTAAACCTGCCAGTTGTCCATCTAAGACATATTTCTCAGAGAAAATATAGAATTTTATTAGTAAAAGAGATGCTCACCAAAAAGTGCAAACAGGTATCCAAGCATTAGCATCTTGCTTTTAAGCAGGACTACAACCACATCGAAGATCACCCAAAATAAGATGATAATTATTTGTGTAATTCCACCCTGCAAACAAGGACACAACTATACTTGTTTTTGCTCTCTTATTTTGGTTTCATGAGATGTTTTTCTTTGCCTCATCTCTCTACCTGTCTACCTATGTTTCTCTTTTCATCCCATATCTCCACCCTCTTAAATCTGTCATTTGTTTATTTTTTTTGTCAGCCCTCTTGATAAGCCAAAGTGAAATTGTCCGTGGCAAAAAGTCTCATCATAAAGGCCGTCTATGCAAACATGCATGAGCATTAAAGCCACCTCAGATGCAAAATGCATTCATTTGTAAAGCAAAGCGTATCGTGACTTTGATTCTTCCTCCACAATGTGCTGTGCATGTTTATGCAGAACCTGATTTTACTGAGTTCGGCATGTTCCTTGGTCTACATCTTTGTTTACCCTGAAACAACACCAAGTGCAGGCTTTAAACAGGCAGGTGGCAAACAATCAAGAAACTAGGAACAGTCCAAGGTGGTCCAAGCGTTTGGGGGCCTCCAAGAACATGGTTTGGAACCTTGCTTCAATTTGTCAAATGCATTTATCTTCTTGCCGATCACATTTACAACTCTGCAGCATCAAAACATGGGTTTACATGGGTTTCACACTTGGGTAAATTTTTCATCACTGGTCAGTAGAAGGCTCTTTAACAACAGATATGAAACAGTTTCCTCGGTAACCACTGTACACGAAGCAAACATTAATTTATGTAATGTTTATGTAATGTTTGTTAATGTTTTAGTTGGTTAGGTTTGACTTTCATTATGTTGTTTGTTGTCATAAATATACAGTACATGTCTGTTTATTGTGAGATGTGGTAACTATAGCAACTGTGGCACCCATCAAGATGGCGCCGTTGAGTTCGGCTGCCGTCACGACCGCTCCGGCAAAACTTTTCGTTTTTCTGTTAATTATTAGTATTTTGGATAGTCTGCGCGGTTTTCTTTATATAAGATGGCTATCACTAAATATGATCGAGCCACTCTTATATCTATTGGTGTACAATGCACCCAACTTTCGCCGTTTTTAAACCCGGACCCATGTTGGCCGAGCGAGATCCTGACGAAGACAAAAGGACGCGCCCGCACCGGCGTCCACGAGGAAACGAGCCGGCGTCAGGAACAGGTTGAGGGCACGCTCACACAGCGCCCTACCAAGTGTCCTGTTAGCCAACGTCCAGTCTCTGGAAAACAAGCTCGATGACCTCAGGGCAAGGATCAAGTTCCAGAGAGACATTTGGGACTGCAACCTCCTCTGCTTCACCGAGACATGGCTGAACCCAGCGGTACCGGACCACGCCATACAACCGGCCGAGTTTTTCTCCGTTTACCGCATGGACAGAACAATGGAGTCGGGAAGAAACGGGAGGTGGAGTGTGTCTGATGGTGAACAACCGCTGGTGCGACAGCGCGAGCGTTGTTCCTCTCTCACGCTCCTGCACACCAAACCTGAAACTTCTGACCATCAAATGTCGCCCTTTCTATCTTCCCACGGAATTCAGCTCGGTCATAGTCAGCGCCGTTTATATTCCACCTCAAGCGGACACGGACGCTGCAATATGGGATTTACACGACCACCTCACAACACACCAGTCACAGCACCGGGACGCCGCACTCATTGTGCTGGGGGATTTTAACAGTGCAAACCTCAAGCGCGCACTGCCGAACTTTCACCAGCACATCACCTGCCCCACCAGGGGCGAAAGGACACTGGATCACTGCTACACACCCTTCAGAGACCGCTACAAGGCAAAATTATGCCCGCCGTTTGGTAAATCGGACCATGCCGCCATTTTCCTCGTACTTGTTTACAAACAGAGGCTGAAACAGGAAGCCCCGGTACAGAAGGAGGTGTCACGCTGGACTGACCATTCGGTGGCCGCCCTGCAGGACGCTTTGGATGACGCAGACTGGGCTATGTTCAGGTGTTGCTCTGAGGACGTCAACGTGTTCATGGAAGCGGTGGTGGGATTCATCGGGAAACTAGCGGATGACACGGTAGAGAAAACCGTCATCAGGACGTTTCCCAACCAGAAGCCGTGGGTAGACAAAACTATCCGCGACTCTCTGAGATCCCGCTCCGCAGCCTATAATACGGGGATTGTCACCGGGGATATGTCTGAATACAAGGCTGCGTCGTACAGTGTGCGCAGAGCGGTAAAGGAGGCAAAGAGGTGCTACGGGAGGAAACTAGAGTCACAGTTTCAACACAGTGACTCTAGGAGCCTTTGGCAGGGACTGAGAAACATCACAGACTATAAAACGCCAACCTCCAGAGTGGAGAGCGCGGATGCTTCTCTGGCAGACGAGCTAAACACCTTTTATGCTCGTTTCGAGGCTGCAGCTAATCATGCTAATCACGCTAGCGCCGCTAGCGGCATGATGAACAGAACGCACGCCGAGAGAGCCGGAGAGGAAATCGCGTTCACCATTTCGGAGCACGACGTAAGGAGGGCATTCAGGAGAGTGAACACCAGGAAGGCAGCAGGACCTGACGGCATCACAGGTCGGGTTCTGAGAGCCTGTGCTGACCAGCTAGCACCGGTGTTCACTGAGATATTTAATCTCTCCCTGAAACAGTCTATAGTCCCCTCGTGTTTCAAAGAGTCCATCATTGTTCCTGTGCCGAAGAAACCTCAACCATCTTGCCTAAATGATTACCGCCCTGTAGCTCTGACGTCTGTAGTGATGAAGTGCTTCGAGAGACTCGTCAGAGACTTCATCACCGCATCACTACTGGACACACTGGACCCACTACAGTTTGCTTACCGCCAAAACCGGTCTACGGAGGATGCCATCACACACCTCCTCCACACAACCACAAGCCACCTGGATTTTAGGAAAGGGAACTATGTGAAAATGCTGTTTGTGGACTATAGTTCAGCGTTCAACACCATAGTTCCCTCCACGCTCACCTCGAAGTTGGAGGTCCTGGGACTCAGCCCATCCCTGCGTCACTGGATCACCAACTTCCTGACCGACAGACCACAAGCCGTGACGGATGGGAAAAACACACCTCATCCTCCCTCACTCTCAGCACTGGAGCCCCTCAGGGTTGTGTTCTGAGCCCCCTGCTGTACTCGCTGTACACACATGACTGTGTGGCCACTACTAACCACCATCATTAAATTTGCTGACGACACTGTCGTAGTGGGCCTGATCTCCAACAACGATGAGATGGCCTACCTTCAGGAGATCAACAACCTGGAGAGATGGTGTCAGGAGAACAATCTGCTCCTGAACGTCAGCAAAACAAAGGAGTTAATAGTGGACTTCAGCACGAAGCAGGTGCGCTCTTACCATCCCATCATGATCGACAGGACCCCAGTGGAGAGAGTGGACAGTTTCCGGTACCTGGGTGTTCACATCACGCAGGACCTGTCTTGGTCCTGTCACATCAACACCCTGATGTGAAGAAGGCCCGGCAGCGTCTATACCATCTGAGGCGCTTAAGGGACTTCAGACTCCCATCTCAGGTGCTCAGGAACTTTTACACCTGCACCATCGAGAGTGTCCTGACGGGAAACATCACCTCCTGGTTTGGAAACAGCACCGTGCAGGACAGGCGAGCCCTTCAGAAGGTGGTGCGGTCAGCTGAGCGCACCATCCGCACTGAGCTCCCTGTGCTGCAGCACATCTACAACAAGCGGTGCTGTACCAGGGCCAGGAAGATCGTGGAAGACCTCAGCCATCCCAACAATGGACTCTTTTCTCTGCTGCGTTCAGGAAAGCGCTTTGCGTTCCCTGAAGGCAAACACAGAGAGAATGAGGAGGAGCTTCTTCCCGCAGGCCATTCGGAGTCTGAACCAGAGAACACCCAGCACCTAATTACCGGCATTCCCATGTTCACCCCTCTTTCCCAGATACTCGCCACTTACTTTGGACAATTGCACTAGCCACTTTGCACTGGACATTGCACAGCCACTTTTACATTTTACACTTTATATTTTATATTCTACACTTTATTTTTTATACTTTGCACTTCTTTTTATACATATTTTTTATATTTTATATTTATATATATTTAAATTCTGTTTTCTTTTTTGATGCTGGACGGTTGTAAAGAACATTTCACTGCATGTCGTACCATGTATGTATGTGTATGTGACAAATAAAATTTGAATTTTGATTTGAATTTGATTTGATATGTTGCCAGAAACAACTGTGAAATGCTTGGGTAAGGGTGAAAGTTAAGATGTTTGTTGCAACACTCTTAAAGAAATAATAGTTTTTCTCCTCAGGGATCCCCCGAAGTCAAATGACTTGGGGACTTTCATGCACCAGGGCTCTGGCATCTTTATCTAATACCGTTTGGACAGTTTTCTTATGTTAGTCTACCAAAATCCAATCAATAAAACCTTTCCATTATTGTGGTCAGAGAGGGGCCCTGTCAAAGACTCTGGAGGCCTTGGAATGTGTTGTCCACAAATGCTTTGTTTGTAAATGAGGAGGACGTTTTAAGCTACAGTATGAAACTTAAATAATGCTTTAATGCTGCAAAGACCTCTTATATGCCAAAAGATTAAAGCAAATTCGATTTCTCATCATTTCATTCGATTTCTCGTCATGACCCTTTCACAAAGCTAACAGTACATTGTACAATACTTGGGACATAGTGAATACATCACAAGGACCATGTGTAGGAACATGCATTTTTATAGTTTTTATTTATTTATCGGCATTTAGAATTTACTATCCAGTTCCAGCGGATGGAAAAAACTGTTCAGATATGCACACTTTTTAGTGTTTTCATAGTTTTTTTGCTTGCTTGACGTGACAGGATAGCAGCCCCACAAAAATACATCTAGTAACGTGCGACGATGGACTTACCTGCAGCAGCGACCGGAGCGGCATCTGATCCATTTGCCGAATTAATAACTGCTCTTCAGCAATCGCTGTCTGCCCGTAACCAAGCGAACGAAGCTAACGCTGCCCCACCACATAATTCACCCATTTCACTTTCACCGGCTTACTCCGGCAATCCTGGAAGTTGTAACAGCTTCCTCCTGCAATGCTCGCTCTACATAGAAGACAACGCCCATCACTTTTCCAACAAAATCTCTCTTAAAGTCACCTTTGTGGTTTCTCTCCTATCTGGACGAGCGTTACAGTGGGCAGTTGCGCTGTGGAATGCCAAAAATCCAGTTCTATCATTACTCTCAACTTTCGTCAATCACTTTAAGGAGGTGTTCAGAGTCGCTCTCAGTTCATGACAACCTCATTAATCTTCAGCAAGGCACCGCTAACATACATGAGTATACGCTACGTTTCACTAGTTCTTAAGCCCCAACTACACAAACAAATGGCTATCTACGACGATAACGTTAACCTTGAAACTTTTTATAAAAAAAGCATCTCTCAGCCCACCTATTAAGCCATTCTCTAGTTCTCCCTCCAGAGACTGTATGCTTATTCTTGATCCCAAGGAACCGATAATCACACATATCTACTGTCCATACCTACATATCCAAGGCTCACCATTGGGTGAGGGCAAAATTACCCACTGGACCTGAGAAGGTCCAGTGGGTAAGTAACGTTTTAAACATCCCTACCCTCATTACCACTCGCACGTCCTGTATGTGGCGTCATCGGGGCGCAACTACAAAAATATGCATACTATTTCTACATCGCTTACCACATCACACAATTTCTCCATTTGGCCTTTGGAATTGTCAGTCTGCTGTAAAAATGACTGACTTCATTACAGCTATCACTGTACATTCCAATCTAAGTATTTTGGCACTTACTGAAACCTGGATTAAACCAGAGGACACTGTCACCCCAGCTGCCCTCTCTGCTAACCATATCTTCACTCATTCCCCCTGCACTTCGGGGAGAGGTGGAGGTACTGGTCTGCGCATGTCAAAGAATTGGAAGCATGGCCTAATACAGACCCACAATACAAACTCCTCATTTGAATCACACGCCATTACTGTCACCCATCCTTTTAAAATTCACCTGATTGTTCTGTATCGCCCCCCAGGGCACCTCGGTAACTTCATTGATGACTTGGATGCTCTCTGCTTTTCCAGAGGATGGCACTCCTCTTGTACTGCTAGGAGATTTCAACATCCATGTTGATAAGAGTCAGGCCTGTGACTTCCACAGCCTGTTGGCGTCTTTCGATCTCAGCCGCGTCTCCACTACTACCACGCACAAATCAGGTAATCAGCTGGACCTTATTTACACTCGCAACTGCTCTGCTCATCGTGCTCAGGTAACACCACTGCACACATCTGACCACTTTCTGATTACTTTCACCCTAACCTCCTCCGACATAACACCAAACCCTCCGCTGGTCACTTTTCCAAACTCAGAGCTGCGGAAAGAAAATGGCGTAAATCCAAAGATCCATCTGATCTCTGTTTTTATCGGTCTCTTCTCTCCTCATTCTCTACTAATGTCTCCACTACTAATGTCTCCACTCCAATTAACTATTACCAGACCAAGATTAACAACACCTCTGACTCACGGAGCCTCTTTAAAACATTCTCTGCTCTTCTCTGCCCTCCAGTCCCCCCACCAACGTCATCCTTAACCTCAGATGATTTTGCTTGGTTCTTCACTAACAAAACCACTAAAATCAGCAACCAATTCCCTGCAGCTCCTCGCCTTACACACATCAAACCGCAGCACCCCAACACATTTTCCACTTTCTCGCTCCTCTCTGAAACAGAGGTGTCAAAAATCGTCCTTACCACGCATGCGACAACCTGCCCTTTAGATCCCATCCCTACTAACATCCTTCAGGCTATCGCTCCCTCCGTCCTCCCTGCACTCACCCACATTATCAACAACTCTATTCACACTGGTACATTTCCCTCAGCTTTTAAGGAGGCTCGTGTTGCCCCTCTCCTTAAAAAACCCACACTTGACCCTGCACTTATTGATAATTACAGACCCGTGTCTCTCCTCCCATTCATGGCTAAGACACTAGAGCGTGTTGTTTTTAACCAACTCTCCTCCCATCTCTCACAAAACAATCTCCTGGACAGCAACCAATCAGGTTTCAAAAGGGGCCACTCTACAGAAACAGCACTTCTATCAGTCATTGAGGCACTGAGACGGTCAAGAGCAGAATCAAAATCTTCAGCGCTTATCCTGTTGGACCTGTCTGCTGCTTTTGACTCCTATCAACCCTCAGGCAGATGGGTGTCTCTGGAACAGCCCTTCGGTGGTTTGAGTCCTACCACTCTGGTAGGTCATTCAGGGTATCATGGAGGGGCGAGGTCTCGGAGTCTCATCATCTCACTACTGGAGTGCCTCAGGGCTCAGTACTTGGGCCACTGCTTTTTTCTATCTATATGACATCACTGGGTTCTGTCATTCTGAAACATGGCTTCTCATATCACTGCTATGCTGACGACACTCAACTCCATCTCTCCTTTCAACCAGATGATCCCACTGTTTCTGCACGTATTTCTGCGTGCCTAAACATTTCTGTCTGGATGAAGGATCATCACCTGCAGCTGAACCTCGCAAAAACAGAGCTCCTCGTTTTCTCGGCCGACCCCACCATACAACACAACCTATCCATTCAGCTAGGCTTGGCTACTATATCCTCGTCTAGGTCAGCTAGGAATCTTGGAGTGATCATTGACGACCAGCTACCTTTCACAGAGCACATTTCGAAAACTGCTCAATCTTGTAGGTTTGTGTTGTACAACATCAGGAAAATCAGACCGTACTTATCAGAACATGCTACACAGATCCTCGTCCAGGCACTAGTCCCGAGTAGGCTTGATTACTGCAACGCCCTCCTTGCTGGCCTCCCAGCCTCTACAACCAGACCTCTTCAGATGGTCCAGAATGCAGCGGCAAGGGTGGTCTTTAACGAACCAAGGAGGGCCCACGTCACACCCTCTTCATTGGTTTACACTGGCTTCCTATAGCTGCCCGCATCAAATTCAAATCCCTGATGCTGGCCTACAGGACAATCACAGACTCTGCTCCCTTGTACTTACACTCACTAATTAAATCATATCTTCCCTCCAGGTGCCTACGCTCTGCAAACGAAAGGCGTCTTGCAGTGCCATCGCAAAAAGGTGCAAAATCATTCTTGCGCACCTTTACCTGGTCTGTTCCTCGCTGGTGGAACGATCTGCCCATTGCCACATGGGCAGCAGAGTCACTAGCAATCTTTAAAAACCAACTCAAAACTCATCTTTTTTGTTTACACTTGACCCAGCATCGCTAGCACTTTCTTCTTCTTCTCCTGCTCTTTCCTATCTTGTTCTTTCCTATCCTTTCCTTTAAAAAAAAAAAAAAAAAAAAAGCCTCGTGTCTGCATTAGGTAAGCCAAGACCCCACTCAGAGCAGTTATGCACTGCTGCCCTTTTGTTGATATAAATTGCTTCTATTGCCTACCTCATTTGTACGTCGCTTTGGATAAAAGCGTCTGCTTAATGTAAATGTAACAATCATCTGAATACTAATCACCATCACCTGCACCAGCAATCACCAGCACACAACTTATACTCACCGCAGTCACTTCCTCTTCGGCTAGTATTGAAGTTACATGGACACTCGTTTCTGGCTCCTCTCCTGTGTTCTGCTGATTCCCTTGTGTTAAGTGTTAAGTGGCACTTTTAAACTATAAGGTCATGAGAATCATAACAGGACTTGGTGTCATGAACTAAGAAATCAAAATTCCCTTCATCTTTTGACATTTTGCTTAACCCCGCCGACTGATTCTACAAGTCTGTTTAGACCCGCCCATTGATTCTACATCACTGTCTGTTTAGCTCCGCCCACCTATGCAACGCTGTAATGTGAAGTAGCAGGCTGTGGAAAAAAGGACTTTGCCTCACCTTCCTTCTGATCCTAATGTTAGTAAAAAGTGAGTGGTTGAACTTTATTTTTAAATAGAAATTAATAAGAACTTTGTTTGCTTAATTTTAGGGCCGATTTGTTTACAAACATTGTACTCTTCTACATTATACTGTACAGTGCTTTGATGCAACCTGTGTTGTTAAAAGCGCTATATAAATAAAAATAATAAATAAATAAAAATACAAACAAAACACAGTTTGACGCATGATTTTCATAAAGATTGAAATTAAGAAATGATGCTGTGTGAGAGTAATGTCGCGACACAGAAGAGCAAGTAACTGTTTTTAAAGATCAGCTAATGTGTACTGTATATTTTATGAGTTTTGACCTAAATCACAGCAGCGTCCATCTGTGAAGGACATACACACTTATTAGCCAATCATAGGAGTGGGCGTTGACTTCTGAGTCTGCAATCTGTCACATCTGTTCAAACAGAGCATTCGGTCGAGGAGGTTAGAAACTGGACCGAAAATCTGGAGAACATTGAGTGGACCTCGGAGAACTGTACAAAATAAGAATGTTCTAATGTTTTGGTCTAGTTTCTCTGAAACAAATATGGGTCCCTCTGAAAATGATGTGTCTTGCGCCACCTGGTGGACAAAGGTTGTGATTTTAATGAAGAGAAGAAGCAGGAGACGAAGTGATGATAAAAATGATTTACTGAACAGTCTCAGACTTATAACCCATAAACATTAACGTTCCCTCATATCTTTATTCATAACAGACACAAGGCGGAAGGACAATGGAATATTATTTAAAAACAAGAATAATACACAGTAATATAAAAGAGATACAGGAAACAATTGAATTGGTATATCTCCTTTTATCTTCTGTGATTGGTTACTGTACAGAACTCGCATTCAGGAACGTGAATATATTTAATATAGGAAACTCATACTGGTTTCATTTGGTTAAAATTAAATGGATTACTCCTAAGCATTTTTTAAATGTTGCTATATATGCATAAAAATGCATAGAAAAGTGGGGATTGTTGGGATTTGAAATCAATAGTGCTAAAGCGGTTACATTAAACCCCAATCTATAAGATCTCACTAATTGGATCCGGGTCCAGCGAGTTAAGATAATTTGATGAGAGACTGTGAATATATCTGTTCTGTTTAATGCAGTTGAGACGCTGTGTTTTTCTCAGCTGTATTCTTCTTCTGTAAATGTTAGAAACTCATGCAAATATACCCATTTTGCTGTCAAGCTTTAAAATGTCATTTAAATGTGACGCACATCTATGTGCAGCAACTGTACATCAAATGTAATCTGGCTTGATACAGCTCACATGATTACTAGCTCAAATAAGTTCATGTAAAGGTCTATTCTTCTTACACCAGTAAAAATGAATCTTTTCTATTTAACACAATGCATTAAATGCTTTTGAGGTAAGAAGGCGCTGTAGACCTCCTTCAGATCAGTTCTGTGATTCTGTCCATCTCTTTAATACATAAATGTGTGGTTTTTTTTTTTGTTTTTTTGTATAATGTGATTCTTTCACTGGTCTTTACAGATTTCAATTTATAAATCCGTTGTTAATAATCAAAGCATGCTAATTCATTCAAATTGTGAATATCATAGAATTAAAGGTTTACCACATGCGCAATTAACAAAATATTTCCCAAATCCTTTGTTTTATGTTTTAACTCATATAATGAGATGCTGTTTGAGTTTGTGGAGTAAGTTAAACCGTGTCATTCATTCAGACACTAATAGAGATTTGATTCATTTGTACAGCCTTGCTTTTGATAAATCTATCCCAAATTTAGAAAATTGCATGACATTTCATGTATGTTACATTTGAATTCAACACATTTTTCAAAACCTTCATAAAAATACGCCTGCTTCATTTGTCATTTAAAACCCAGTGTGAATGGCAAGATTCAAATGAATTTCAGAGGCTTTTTAAATGTGTTCTTGTGAATCGGAACTAGTGATGGGTTGTTCTTGAACGTTTTGAACGAATCTTTAATGCGAGTCGTCTTGAAGACTGATTTGTTCATTGGCACATGCGCCGTATCCTATAGGTTCTGTACTGGAGTCGGTTCACCTGTTTGGAGTCATTTCCATTTTGAGTCGTTCGTTCATCAACACTATAAGCTTTAAAGGTCACCGTATGGTCGAATCTGAAATAAGTGAGCTCTAGAGGTTATGTAACTACCGTGATATACGTTTCAGAAAGCTCAATCAGTTGCACAATAAAGTAGCTTTTTCAAGCATTGTTGTGTACTTCTGTCACATCTAGTCACCACCTTCAGTCATCACCTGGGTACTTTAATCAGTCAACAATATGTATCCAATTACACATGATTATATATAAACCGTCTTTTGTTTTAGACACACACACACACACACACACACACACACACACACACACACACACACAGTCATTATTTCATAAACGACACCCACAACAACAAAAAACGATACTTTATTGAACCTTTTCTGATAAGAAGGGTGCAACCTTCATTTTTAATGTTCGTTTCAGTCCAGCAGACTTTTTATTGTCATTGGTTTTTGTCAGACAGCAGGTATATGATCATATTTCTAATTCCAGGCTGTATTACGTCGATTCTGGCACCCAACATCACAACAAGATGATATTTCATGCTCCACATGTAGCTAAATCTGTGCTGTTTTGAATGGGCCGCTTCTAGTCTTCTCTTTGTTTTGCATTCAGCTAGCGCCGCGACGTAATTGTGACGTCGTTACATTTGATTGGCCTGGTCATGCGTCACTCAGAAAAAACAGGCCAATCAGGAGAGAGGCTCAACGGGAGATATAACATATCTTGCTAAAATAAACTAAATGACTGGAAAAAGATTTGTTAATTTTTGCGTTTTGAGTCGATAAAATGATCCGAACTTCTCATCACAAAATCACAAAAATTCCTTACTTACAAATTTGTTTCTCCCGCAAGCTGTTAACCATTGTGTCCTTGAGAACAAATGAATCGGATGATTCATCAGAATGATTCAAAAGTTTTTGAGTGAAACAGCCTGAAAGTATTGACTAAATTAATTGATATAAAGGCCAAGTACATTATGTAAATGCAACGTAAAACTAGGAGCCATTCCATTGGAGTAGGAGTTTTTCTTGTTTTTCTAACGAAGATGAGTCCAGAAATAGATCATTTACATACACAAATGAGCAATGTTGTTTTGTGAAGCAAATAAAAGAAACCAAGAGAAACGATTCTAAAGATCCAGTGACAAATGGAAAGCACCAATTTATTTTATTTGGTCCTTGCATTATCGGTGTTCAGGCCCTAAAAGACTATGTAAAAACACAAAATAACAATATTTGTGCAGAAAGGAACAGTATTTCATTATAAATGACATGAAACTGATCTAGAATATTTGGTTTTTTTTGGGGGCCAGATATCTTGCTGTAAATCCACAGAAGATGACAAGATGCTTCTAAACTAAACCAGAAACTACAGCATCTCTAAACAAAGAGGAAGATTATAGAAAACTCCCACTGAAAGCAGTTAAGACTTGTGTGAATCAGGTAAAACAGCAGATACGTTAAAGTTCACATTACCCAGTGAGATCCACAGACTCCTGTAGAGCTGCTTCATGGTTCTGTAAAGGCATCTGTGTTCCTCTCCGGATGAAGAGCGTGACTGAGATCAGTTTTATGGAGGATGTTGGGTTTAAATGTACGTCACATGACCCCCAAACCCCGACCCCTCTCCATCTTCCTCTCATGTTTTCTTAATGCTCTATAGTTTCTAAATAATTCAGTGTTCTGTATTTTAGAATTAACGTGGGAAAGAATACCTTTGTGTGTTTATGCAGCTCTGTCTACCATGTTTACATTTGCATGATCTGGTCAAGGATGTTTTCTTTGGATTTAGTGATACCTGTCCATTCAGCCATAATGTATGGGGAAAAGGACTTTTATAGTTGTGTTACTGTTAGATATTTAAGTGTATAACAGATGGCAAATACAAGGTTATGGTCATGGTTTGTTTAAGATTTCATGAATGTGTTTATTAAGCACTCACGATAGAGAAATGCACATAACCTTTATTTAGATTTTTATTCAGAAAATTTTAATCGAACAAATATTGGTAAATCTAGGCAGGAATAACAGATTTTTCACACCATCATAATCATCATCCTGATGACACATTTAATCAATTCAGAATCAACTCTCTTTTGACAGACAATATCTTTATTTATAATTTGAGGTTTTGTAGACTGTGTACATTTGAAAGAAACTATTTTAACATTAAATTAAAATTTGAAATCGATTTTACATTCAGAATTTAAAAAGTATATAAATCACACACAACTTTCCAAACTCTAGGATTTATTGTGCAACAGGCATTGAAAAAAAACCTATTAAATAAACTAATAAAATGTAATTATCTAAAAAAGAAATAATAATCTTAGTTTTACTACCTAATATTTTATGTCAGCTTAAATATGGAGAGGAGAGGCTTTACATTGATAAGTAGTTATGAAAAAACCTTCCAGGATATCACGGTACTTTAACACAACCTGTAAATGAACACATTTTTATTGCATCACATTCTTTTTATAATCATAAACCGTTATTTTACAGAAAACACTTACTTTTTAGGGGCGCTACTCTTCTGATTTCCCCCCATTCAGGGCTTCGAAACCAACTCAGAGTCACGTTTGTGAGTCCTCTGTCAGACAGAGCAGATCCCAGCTGAAAAAAAACACATCAATACTGACGTGATTTAAACCAGAACATTTCAATACACTTAAGTCTCCCTCCCTTTCAAGTAAGTGTGATAAATGACTTCAATCATAGTTCACCCAAAAAGTGTCAATGGTCCATTTGAGACATAGGGTGCGCTAATGCGTCAGGAGGTAAAAAAAAAAAGCAACTATAAAAATACTGTTTCAGTTTCTTGCACAGACGGATCATTTCAGACTATAAACATCAATCTATCATCACTAGACACTGCATGTTTTTTTTATTTTCATTATATGACTGACAGACTGCAGCGACCGAGTTCAAAAATTTTGTTTGTTTGACTGAAGAAACAAAATCACCTACATCTTGGATACTCTGGGGATAAGAAGATAAACATTTTATATTTTCATTTTTAGGTGAACTATTCCTTTAAGTATTAACTCTCAAACAATGGTGTAAATTTTGTCTGTGGCCGAAATTTTTGAAAGGGACACCAAAACTGCAGCTAAAATTGTATTTGTAAGAATAGATATACACAGAGAACACAATTAGACAACTATTAGTGTAGAGCCGCTGCCAGATTAGTAAATAATTACGGACAGCAATTGGGTGGGTTTTGTTGTAAAAACCTGGTAATCCCAGTAGAAGGGAATCGTGGATCTCTCTTCGAGAGACCAATCTACTTCAAGTACATCTAAACGAGCCAACTGAAGATTGAAGCTGCCGCTGATTACAGAGCGAGTATAAATGAGCAGCGGGTGCAGCGCATATTCAGGTTTCTGCTGAGGAGCAGAGTTAGTGACCCGGCCCCTTCAGCGGCGGTACAGCACCATGACGAAGGCACGTGACTTTTCCGTTACCTTCTTCAGGGAACGAGGGTTACATACGTAACCGGGATGTTCCCTTTCAGTCGGTCATACCGAGTCACGTCGGATGAGCGACGAATTGGGATCCCCACCAAAACACCATGGACGCTGCCACCATATACCCCCTGGCTGTTACCTTGGCAGCTCCACTGGCTGTGGAGCGCCGGTGGAAGGGGTCCCCCTCGGTGGAGAGTTCCTCACCGTAGTGATAATAGATATGATGAGGGAACATTTCAAAAGAAACGGCCTACAGTGTTTTGACCACATGAATTTGAGAATTGTCAATTTTTTTGTATTAAGTCTGATGTAGTTGAACTCTATAATTGCTTGCAAGCTCCAAGCAATGAAGAATTTTACTTCTTCGGTTTCTGGTTCAGTAATTTGTCCCCATAAATATACGCTTTGTGTATGTAATTCTGAATGCAAACATTTCATTGCCACTGGCTGCACTACAGTTTTTTAACTGTATCCAATCCTCAGTTTAGAATTCAATAAGCTCGATATATTTACCAAGTGATTAATTTGAACATTTTCTAACAGTCAACGAAGAATAATTGTACATCCCACTAATGTGTGCGTTCATGATAATTTAACAGTTTAAGATGTTCTCCGGCAATTTGGAACAGCTTTATTTATTTATTTTTTGTCTCAGGGTAGTGCAGCCTGATTGTGGCAACCCACTCGACGCAGGAAAACAACCTTCACTGAGCGCTGAACTCCAACACCCTCTCGTAGATCATCTTGGGATCAAAACGGTCACGCTCGGCTCCAAAGCAAAAAGCTAAATATGCTCTGCACCCGCTGCTCATTTATACTCGTGCTGTAATCAGTCAATGACCGACTGAAAGGGAACGTAATTTTTGCTAACACAGCATCTCATTTCATCTGACATTTAAGCAAATAAAATAGCCTTGACATCCTTACTAAATGGAGTTCCACAACTATCGACTTTCACCAGACTTTTTGTCTTGTTTTAAATCAAATTTTTTTGGGGAAAGCTACATATACTGTGTGTGTTTGTGTGTGTGAGCATATTCCTGTTGTTGTGTGTGTGCATTCTATCCATTTATTGGTTATACAGAGTACATATTCTGTCTTTCTCTTACCTGCATAATTACATTTTCTTTCATTTTTGGGTCTGTCAAATCAGCTCTGGAGTTAAACATCATTTTTACAACCGATCTTTTTAAAATGGGACCTAGGAATAAACATTTATGCATTGAAACACCCATATAAGTACAAAAAGAAAGATTATTAGTTGAGCCTGAATTCAGGCACAACTATTAATACAAGTTTAACTTATGAACCAGATAGTGCGGACACAGTATACCTTTTCCGAAAACCTCCACCTCACACAGAGTGAGTATCTTCATGTCTCCAGGAATGATCAGATTCACGTAACGTCCCTCCATCCCGTTACATGAGAAGCTGTAGGACTCACCTGCTGGAATAGCAGCAATAACAGCACATCTACAGACAGAGAGAGAAACAGACGCAGTTTATATGCATATTTCATGTACACATTTGTGCTCGATGTTTCACGCTTCTTCAGTCTCAAGTTTCTCACATGGGATTGTTGTTACCGTCGTTGTCCAAAGAGCTTCCAATACGAATCTCTGTGTTGTTGATTTGTTCTGGACAGCAGTCGTTTCTGTTAGTGACGACAACTCTACTAATTTGATACATGTTTTTCAGATCCACCCTCCACCATGGGTTAGACTGATTAAGGGTTGAGGAGCATCCTGGATAAAACAGCTGGAGACCTCGATTACCGTCAATAGCCTTTTGAGCGAACCAGTTCCCAGATGTCGATGACTGTAGAGCAGTTCCTTTCGATGCCCAATTTCCTAGAAAACATGTAAAGAAAACAGTATTAAAAACTACTTAGCTTACTAGTAGGGTACTTTTGGGGGTTATTTTTTCATTTTAGTTTTGGGTTTAACAGCTGCCACGTTTTGCTCTGTAAATCGTTTGCTGTTCACCGCGACTAGTTTAGATCGCACAAGTTTGACTGAAATGCTTGCATCGAAACATTTTGCATTCTACCTGCTAAAACTGTGCTAGAAGTTCACTTTTGTGAAGAAAGCCTGCTCTAGGAAGCGCTTCAGCTGTGTTTGTGAACGTGTGCAAATGAAATATGCATTTTGATATTCGGGGGAATGGTCATAGGGTGACAGCACATGCCATTTTTCCAGAACGTATCCTGGTCAGGATTTCTATAAAATCTTGTTTTGGGTGTGTTGGTTCCATAGTGACTCTGATAAACCAAAGAGAAGCACAAGATGGCACTTCCCACATTGAAAAGTGCTCTAGGTTTGCGATGGCTTACCACGCAAAAACCGTGAGACTTCGAGCTCACAGAGAGTAAGAATCTGCTGATCTCCAGGAATATGAACGATCACGTAACGTCCCACCAGCCCACCGCAGGAGAAGCTGGCCGTGTCTCCAGAAGGAATAGTAGAGATGACAGCACATCTACGGAGAGAAAGATCATCTGTTACCTGGTTCTGTTCCCGGTTGTTGATAAGGATGAAAGAAACTTCAAAGAAATCCCCACATGGTGTTGCTGTAAACATTGTCAGAGAAGTTCCCGACACGAATAACCGCCCCGTTTATCCTCTGATAAGAGTTGACGTCATCTCTGTTAGTGATGGCCACCTTCTTCACCTGGTATTCATTCAGCAGATCCACTCTATACCACGGGTCGGTCTCTGAGCTGGTCTGTGAACAGCTGTCACGTAAACCATCAACACCATATCTAGAAATCCAGTTCTCGGATTGCGTTGACTGGCTTGAAGGGCGTCCTAGAGCTGCATTCTCTGGAAAAACTAGTTCAAATTCAAGGATTGAAGTCAATTAATTTTATTCAGTTCTTTATGGGGCACCATATCAGATTTAAAGTCCTTCAAAAGCATTTTACTGGATTCTTTATTCATTATCATAATTTTCAATGAAACACTTTTTACATTTTAATCATGAAACTAGATTTTTCTTAGCTTGAAACCGGGCCTTTATGAACTTCATTTGTCTTTCTGATCAGACTAAACTAAAGGTTTAATTGTATATTTTGTAAATGCATTCTTAATTTTTGTTTTTTTTCTCTGTAAAACTCATTTACAGTGGACCAAACAAAACAGAGATTCTTACCATCTGTTCCATTTGTCCTTTCTTGAATTGATAAAAACCCTGTGTAAATAAAAAAAGATTCAAATTAATTTGAGAGATCATTTAAATGTTATGACCATTTCAGTGACACTGAACATCACTTGGTCTACTGAAGTTATACAAAAGATTCTGTGAGGGGGAAAAAAAAAGATCATCAAATCATTTACATACACAAATGAGCAACGATTCAACACTAAATTTGTTTTGTAAAGCAAATGAAAGAAACTAAGAGATAATATTCCAGAGATCGACAAATGTTGCAAAATCTGTATACTGCATACTGTAGAAAGCAAATCATCGTTAAAAGAAAAATTTTTTTAACAAAACAAAAAGAAATTTATATAATATGCAAAATCTCTCTCTCTCTCTCTCTCTCTCTCTCTCTCTCTCTCTCTCTCTCTCTCTCTCTCTCTCTCTCTCTCTCTCTATATATATATATATATATATATATATATATATATATATATATATATATATATATATATATATATATAATTATTTTATTTTTTTCTAGCTTCATTATAAATTTTCAAGGTCTGAAATATTCTGATATAGTGCAAACTAAACCAGAAATAGCAATATAATCAAACAAAGGAAAAAACTGTGTTAATGTTAGTGTGACTCTATAGTAGATATATGCATGTTGTAATGTTACCCAGTAAGATCCACAGACTTGCAGACCTTCTTCATGACTGATTAAAGGTGCTGTCTTTCTCTTAGGATGGAGACTTTGTGGGGGGTTTTTATGGAGAACAGCAGATTTAAATGTACATCACATGATCAGCCTCATCTGTCCTCCCCTCCGTCTCTATCACTCACTTCTTTCATTCTGTCTTACATTTTTAAGATCATTTAACACAGTTAAGTACTTTTATTTTCCAGATGATCTAAAATGTTTGTCGTAAATTTAAATGTACAATGTTAAAGTAAAATGTGCAATGGATATATATGGATATTATAGTATAATGTACATTTTCATACAGAAAACAATTTTCAACATCAGTCTGCAAAAACCTAAACACACACACACACACACGGTTGAGTTCCAGTGTTATGATACAGTGCAGTATGTTCCCTTTGGCGGTGAGCAAATATATATTTTTTCAGTGTATATAACGATATTTGTCCATGCAGAATTTCTGTACAGTGAATGTACACAGCCTTTCAGTTTTGTGTACTGTTAGAGTTTTCAACAGTTTATGAAGGAATGAAAATACGCTGGTGTTTTGCTAGTGGTTAAATCAAATCTAAAATCTAACCGATTTAATTTGAGAAATTTACCATTTTCATTTTGAATATATTTGTAGAATTACAAATATAGCTAAATCCAGGGCAGCATCATTTGTTTCACAAACAAATGACTAAAGGAAGCAAACAAAGCACTAAAGCACTAAAATCATCAAAGCACTAAAACTAGCTATATCTGTGAAACGTTAGGAGTAGTGAAAATGAATCATTAGTCACCAAGACAGACTCATACTCTATTCTAAAGTTGATGTTGCTGGAAATCTGCCCTGCAATATAAATATTTCAGAAACATTTGACAATGAGCTCTCTTTTGTGTTTGCATTTTTGCGTTTCCCTTTACACTGGTGTTATTCCTGTAGTATTTAACCAGGTTTTTATAACTCTTACTGCAGTGGTTTGAGTCTTACCTCTCAGATCCTTCAAGGTATCTTGGAGAGCTGCTCAAGTTTCAGCTTCTAGCTACAGGTGTGCCTCAGAGCTCAGTCCTCGGACCGCTTCTCTTCTCTGTTGTTATAAATGATGAACTGCCTGACCCCAGCAAATACCTGATACACATCTCTAATAATACAGGCTAATCCATATATTTGCTCTTACCACTTGTATAGACAAACCATCTATAGAAGGACCATCACCTTCATCTCAGCATCTTACACACGCTAAAACTTTAATCTGAGTAGTACATTAATTTGAGTGGTGACGGAGACTATGTGAGTGGCTTGCTGGAGCGCAGGAGATGCATAAACATGATTTTGACCCTTTAGAAACTTTAAATTAATCGCTGCGCTGCTGATTGTGGTTTCGAGTAACGATAAATTTGCAATTTTGGGGAACATGAGAATGGGCAGTAATCCAAGACAACTAAAACCAAATATTTTAATCCATTTTAATCTACCAAATCAACCAGAGAGCAGTTATCAGGATTAGAGGATCTGGCATCTTTCATGTCATTTAAAATGTATTAAGCAAGGTACGACGAACAGGCCCCTGCTCTGCTTTAGACTTGTGTGCCCTCTAAAACCATCTTAGATTCTGCATGTTGTTGCGTCATCTCAAAGAGGCACAATCACATTCACACAACAGTTCCCTCCAGATAGAATGAACTGCCCTGACCAGCTATCTTCAAGAAATGGCTAAAAGCACATATCTTCTGTCTTTACTTGACCATCTGACTCTAGCACGCTAAGTAACTAACTTGCACTGACTGATCTTAAAATGATCTCGTGTGATCGTAAAATGATCTTAAAATGGTCTTGTGTGACTTTATAGAATTTTTTTGTCCAAATTTACAATACAATGCAATACAATGCAAATTTTATTTATATAGCACAATTTAAAACAAAGCGCTTTACAACAATTAACAAAAATAATGCTTGAAAAGTCATAGAATATACACAAGCTGTAAAAGGGTAGCGTCCTAAGAACAATTTCAAAGTTGATACAAGAGTAAAAAAAAATCAAATGCCAGCGAGATAAAGTGGGTTTTTAGAGTGGATTTGAAAACAAACAAGGTTGGGGCATTTCTGATGTGGAAACTATAACCACACTTTTGGGCCAACAACAAAAAAAAAAGGCACAATCACCTTGTTTTGGAACATACAGGAAGTCTGAGTTCATAGATATCTTGAGACGGTATGAGGCTGTAACAGTTCAGGACAGTGGGGATTGTGAAGAGATTAAAACAAATTGTGGAATTTTCAAATCAACTTTGTACTTTACTGGAAGCCAATGAAGTGAGATTAAAATCGGTGTAATATTCTCATATCTACACTTTCCAGTAAGACGTCGAGCTGCTGCATTCTGGACTAACTGCAGACAAGAAACACAGGACTCAGGGATGCCAGCATACAGAGAATTACAGTAGTCAAGCCTAGACTTAACAAATGTGTGTATTGCGGTTTAAAGCTTCTTTAATGATGGAAAAGACTATGATTAGAAGCCGTATATGATAAAAACTGGACTTAACAATGGTACTTTACTGCTTGTCAAATGTGAGACTGTTGTCAAACCAAACAAGTTTCTGACACAAGTGGGGCTGTATGGTGACCGAGATGAAGTTTCAAAATCGTGTACACTCTTGCCATTGGGACAAAACTAATTTAATTCTGTTTTATTCTCATTGAGGCATAAAAAATGTCACAAGCCAAAGTTTAAATTCTTCTAGGCAATCCAAAATGGGCTTAATGGGATGCTTATTATCATGCTTCAAGGGAATGTAGATTTGAGTGTCATCGGACCCCACTTGTTAAAGATAAACCCAAGCATATAAAGTGAGAACAATACTGGACCTAGAATCGATCCTTGAGGTACAACAGATGCCCAATGTCGATGACATGACTCCTTGTTCGAAAGATATGAACAAAACTGGTGTAATACTGTGCCCCGTAAGCCTCAAGGACCAGATCAAAGCCAGAGTTAAAGTCTAACAAAAGCAGAGCCGCAGAGTTCATATATAGAACTGTGAGACGAAGTTGACCTGAGCCAATATTTTTGATAAAAAAAGCCAAATTTAAAATAGTTTTTTTTTCTTTTTTAAGATGTGGTCACACTATGGTGAGTTTGAAGTCATGGGGCACAGTCCCAGCTTGGAGGCATTCGTGGATAATATCAGGACAAACAGTTTCAATAACTGTGGGTTTCAGACAGTTTAACAGGCTCAAAAAGATAATAAGTACTGTAGCACCAGAGTATGGAACATCAACCTAATCATATGTTGACACTAACACAGCAGATTGTGCTAATGATCTGAGAATATTATATTATATTATATGTTAAAATAATTAGCAAAATTCTCGCACAGGAAGACATCTCAGAAAAAATGTTGACATGGACTGCAGCCTCAGTAGTGGAAAATAACTCCATATCTACACTTTGCAGCCTCAGCAGCTTGCTGAAAAGCAGAGAGAGCATTTGTGATTCATAGATTTCACATCTGAAAGAGACACGTATGTGTCTTATGTGAATCGCACATATATACGCATATCAGAGAAACAATCGTAACATCAAAATTAGGATGGTTTCTGCTCAACGTTTTATAAATGAGGCCCCATTAAAATTCAGTTTCAGAGATCAGTTCTTTCAGGTTTCATGTACAGCTTTATTGTGATCAGTGAGGAAGGTTTCCCCATCATCATCATCATCATCATCGTCGTCATCATCACTTTCTTACCACACACTGAGCTGTAAATAAAACAGTTTATTACTTCATAAAACAACATTTTCCATTCTGTCAAATATATTATTCAATTTATTAACACCAAAATCAAGTCTCTTGTCACTGTTTGTATGAACACACTCACTGGGTGCATCTTCTTTCCACATCACAACTTTTTCGGGCGGTTGAGTCCACTGCAGCGTCACGCCAGAAACCCCTTGTTTCGCCAGAGCAGACCGAAGCTGAAATAAAAGCAGGTCTCGCCATCTGTGTGATTTGATTTCAGATTTCTGCATGTTTCCTTCTCTCACCTGGGACAGGAGCTGGACTCTCATCTCAGGGTCAGACAGACTAGAACTGGACTTCAGTTTCATCTTCACAAAGGTCTTCTTATAAGAAATTTCTAAAAGGGCACACAAGGGTGAACATGGGGGGATGGAGGGGGGTGGGCGCTAAATGCAGATATTAAAAACATAAAATGCATTTGTGTAACGTCTATGGACATTTTTTATGTTTTCTTCCTTCACTGCTGTGTGAACTAGTTTTCTCCCCATGAAGATATTACATGCAGTTTCAGCAAAAGGTTATGATTTAGTGTCAAACGCAAATGAATTTTACTCTGCAAATTACTGAAAGGTAAGTGTATGCGACTGTAAAATGTTTTTTATTTTACATATAAATTGCTATATATTAATGATTGAGAATTGGTTAATAGTTTCACAATAGTTTTCAAAACACTAAACCTGCTTGTTTGCTCTCACCTTCTCCATAGACCTCCACCTCACAAAGAGCAAGGATCTTTGAATCTCCAGGAATGAACAGATTGATGTATTGACCCTCCATACCGTTACATGTGAAGGTGGAGGAAGCATCAGCTGGAATACTAGGAATCACAGCACATCTAAAGAGAGATGGAGAAAACCTCATTCAGACTTCATGTGTGTTTCAGGGGTTGTTTATGGATATGAAGTCACTGAAAGAGGATCTCACATGGGATTGTTGTTGCCGTTGTTCTCCAAAGAGTTTCCGATGGTAATCTCAGCTCCGTTTATTCGTTCTGAACAGCAGTCTAGTCTGTTTGTGACGACGACTCTATTAACTCTGTACACAGAGCCCAGATCAAGCCTCCACCATGGGTCAGTCTGAAAATTGGTTGAGGAACATGCTGACCACGGCTGCATGAAATTTGGATTTAAATCAATGGCCTGCTCAGCAATCCAGGTTCCATAGGTTGACGACTGCGTGACGGTTTTTCCTGTTGCCAAATTACCTGCAAGACGACAGTGTCAATAAAAGGTTTTCAGCATCAGCATATGTTATATTTAATAGTGTTTCAGAGGGTTTACATGAATCTAAGAATGCATTTGAACTGATCGAATCTTCAAGGGACATCTTTTCACTTATGCAACCATATCTACAGCACCTCAGAGGACAAGACCAGATTGCTAAGTAGCTTTGAATTACCAATCACGTAGACTACCACTTCACAGAGACTGAGAATCCTTAATTCTCCAGGAATGTCCACAATAACATAGCGTCCCTCCATCCCATTGCACGAGTAGTTGGAGGTAGTTCCCGCTGGAATAGAAGAAACTACAGCACATCTGGAGACAGATAGAACAAAAAAATCTATGTCATCGAATTTTGTAACATCACAAACGTTAACCACCTTGGCTATGACAACGTTGAGTGCCCGGACTATAGAAAAATGCCACCTGTGTGGAACCGAAGTAAAATTCAAGTTTGGGATTATTTATTTAAAAATGTGTTTTGGTTTTGAATGCTTTCCAAGGAAGCCTGATCTTTGTGAATTCTGTTGCAATAATCACAACGCTTGTGATTGATGTAATGATGACCAGCTGAATATAATCTGCATATGATAATATATCGGAGAGACTCACAATGGGTTGCTGAAAAGAGCTGTAGAATTGTTTCCGATCCGGATCTCCGCCCCGTTTATCCTCTCTTCACAGCAGCTCAGTCTGTTAGTGAGGGTCACTCTGTTCACCCTGTAGGTCTTCATCAGGTCCAGCTTCCACCACGGGTCGGTCTGTGACGTTGTATGAGAGCAGGTGGAGTTCGACCCATCCACAGCCTTCCAGGCATACCAGTCGGCATTATCTGATGACTGAATGGCTGTTCCCCACGCCGATACGTTTACTGGAATATGTTCAGTGAAAAACCTTATTTACAGTGACATTTATTTATGATTTTTGCTGTATCATTCAGAAAAAAAAAAGTTAAAATTATCCAAAATGACATTACAGATATTTTTACAGATACTTTTACAACACAGTATATTCACTTAGAAATGGGATTATCTGAAGGAATCAGTCTGGGTGATTTCAGCGTGTGTTATTTTGTGATTTCTCTTTGACTTGATGTAAAGAATGAACCAGAATTAAAAATTTTAGGCCCAGCTGTATTTCTATATGACTGATTTTTTTTTAAACCTGCTTTATTTTTTAAACTTTAAGTGCATTGTTATTTACATTTCATTTGTTCCATATTTATACCGTAGAGCCCAGAACATTACAGCAGCATTCATAAAAGATATAAAAGAGTTAATTCACAAAAATTTCTGAATTTAAATCCCACCTTCTATTTCTGCCTTTGTTCGAACCGAGAAAAACCCTTAAAAGGGAAAACACAGAATGATGCTCAGTATTTAATGAATTTAATTGTTTTTTTAATTATTATTTTATAGTAGATTAACACAGAAAATACACACTTACCCAGTAAAAACAAGAGACTCTTGTAGAAAGCTCTCATGTTGATTTCAGGTTGTTTTTTCTGCCTTCATTTGAGGGTGTTTGAATAAATGTTGTTCCTGGAAGAAACGCATCAGTTTAAATTTCTTATCAGAGTCACATGATCCTGCTTCTCCGCCCATTTTTCTCTCAGATCTGTCAAAAAAAAAAGGTTTACATGCACATACACACTTAGAAATACTTTGTTTTTTGAATATGACTGAATATGAATATGATCAATTTCTACCCCTCAAACTGGATTGATTTTAACAGCTGTCTTTTATCACCTCATGTCCTCCTGAACTACATCAAGCTCTGCATTTATTTTATTCTTCAATTGTTCAGATAATGTCATCCTAACCTGTGTCAGTGAAAATGAGGAGTAATTCCATTAAGCTAAAACATAAAGTAAAATCTAGTCATAACAGTACCACAGAAGTGGTTGACATGACTGTCGCTCCGGCCACTTTTAATTTATTCCATCTCAAAGACTTTTGCATTTTGTTTCTGCATGAAGGCTGCCTGTCACTACATGGCACGACATGAGGAAAGGATCTTCTAAAAGACACAAAGCTGTTAGAAACGCAACTGGAATATTAGCGTTAGGTGCTAGAATAGCAATTAAAAATGGTTTGCATCTGTTGCAAAACATTACGTGTCTTTCTTATTCACATTGATTTTAAGTCATTTGCTTAGAAAGCACGTTCCTAAAAACATGAATGTAAATTTTAATGTAAATGTTCCAAAACTTCTTACGACTTCAGGAGAGCACTAACATGTAAGAAAGTGCACTAAGACTGTGTCTGCGCTGGCGTCTTGGGCTTTAAGAACTACCAGGTTTTCTTTTTTACATTCTTCAATTCCAAGCTCCACCACACCTACAACAATCTGTACACAAACCTTAATTGCTTATTTTACAAATATTTCTTGCCCCTATGACCTTGTGCTGTTAATTTGACTAGGCATACAGTTATTTTGCCTATGTAAATAATGTCTCTTTTTTTTTTTTCCTTGGAAAGAAGCTAAGTGTCTGACGGTTGATGAAATGTGACGTATATCGAAGGAACAAACACTTAAGTCCAAAAACATAAGTTGATCCACTAAAGCAGTTTCATCATTAGCCCTACAAAGGCTTTTAGTTTTTGACAGTTATCTTTGATCCTGCGCCATCTTTGATTTGAATGTTGTTCTTTCTCAATTGTGTTTTCATAATTGCACATCCTGAGTGGTATGCAATTATTTGTTCCTCACAAATTACATGTATTGCCTTTTTTTTTTTTTATCTTTGAGATGTTAAGTCAGTGGTTGTAATAAGGAATAATGATTGAATTAATTCAATCAGATTTTAATTTTAATAATATACTGTAGATATACACTTCATCTAGTGTGTTTAAAACTTTCAGTTTGAAATATTCTGATCTTTGTCAAATTCATATTACTAATTTAATTGTCACGTATCGTGGCTGTAGTAAATCGTCCCAACAAAAGATTGAACAAAAGGGATTGCTTTTATACAGGAACTCAGCATCAACACATGTAGTAGATTGAATAACATTAAGGACCGACATGGGAGAACACAAAAAGAACACAAAGACATAATTGGGAGAACAGAAACAGGTGAGCAGACGACAAAACAGGAAGGGACTAATTAACTAATAATCACAACACCATGGACAGGAAGAGGAAGGACCAAATATGGGCAAACAGAAAGGCAGGGTGCAACATCAGACATGACACACATGTAACATCCCCCTAGGCACGACTCGCGCCGTATAACACACGAAAGTGAGGGTGGATGCCCTGGAGGCTGATATGCAGAAGAGTCACAGGAGGCCTCCAGGGCGAGTCAGGAGTCTTGGCTGGACACCACAGCATGTGTTCAGGTGACCGTGCAGACAGAGTGACGCAGAGGCTCCAGAGGAAAATGGCACCAGTGACTGAAGATGGGGATCAGGAAGGTCGTTGTACTCAGGTGGGGCCGGAGGCTGGAGGAGTGGAATCCTGAGGCAGACTATCAGAAATCAGAAATCAGGCAAACAAGCAGATAGGTGAAACCAGAGAACAATCCAAAAAAACAAGCAAGGTTCAGTCCACAGCAAACATGATCCAATGAGGTGAGACAGAGCGATCATCCAGGGAAACGAGCAATGGTCCAAACAAGGTCCAAGACGGCAGGCAGGAGTGAATCCAGATACACAAGCAATAATCCAAAAATCAGGCAGAGATCAGAACACTGGAGAACAAGACTAGGCAAAACTATGACTAGACTTTGAAGCTGTGAATGGCTTTGTACAGTAGCTATCGTTTACAGTGACACTCGGCGGTGGGCAAAAGGAAGGCTAGTAGCGTGTGTCTGAGTGATCTGGTGAGCGTGTGATTAGTGAAATGACTGATGGGAATAAAACTGAAGAAAACACAAAATGCAAATGTTTCTGAACATGCCGCAATGTGCAGTCTATTTATTCGCTCATAACACGTTACAAAAACACTAGTTTTAACGCAAAATAAATGTCCAGTCAACACATCGAACACTGCATGTCCCGCTAAGGATAGTGCGTTTTCATTTTAAAGTGCTGTTTAAGAATGAAAACGTTCCTTGTTTACACTGTTAACTTTTGTAAAGAGTAAATAAGTTATATGCGATCACATCTTTTCAACAAAATGTAAATATATAGGCTAATCTGTTAAGAACATTGATTAATGTTTATAAAGTTACATGGTTATATAATATGGTTTTATTGATGTTTGCTTGTGGGTTGCAATTTTACTTTATTCAAATTATGTAAAAATTATTACTGTGACCCAACCATTGTTTACAGTGGAGAGAACTTGTTTGCTTATATTCATAACTTCTCAATGCTCGTAAAGTTTAGGCATCAGTCACTAACTCATGTTAATAGATCTGGCAAAGTGATCTGCTAGTAGCTTTAGTATTATATTAGAGCTAAAGAGCGAAATTAATATGTTTGTATACTGAAGTTTGAAATTATCATAATCTTGGTTTTAAAATCTAATTTAAATCTGTAAATAAATGTTTTTAGGAATTTCCAAAGAGGCTTCACATTGTAAATAAATAATTACGAAAAAATGTTAACCAATTTGATACGTACCAGTATATCACAGTACTTTAATGCATTAAAAAAAAAAAAAAATTAAACATTTTAAAACCGTTAACATTCATTAATCTTTTGTGATCGGTTACTGTTCAGAACTCTAAAAACACTTACTTTCAGGAGCCTATGCATTATCAAGATCCCATGAATGTCATTTTATTTTGAAGCACTTTTTCATAAAATAATAAAGATGTTGTTCATGTATTCAGGGCTACAAATAATAATAAATAAATATCAACTCTATTAGTATAGTATTAAGCATTAAATGTTAATTATACATTGGATTGTTTTATTCTTTAAATAAATAATAAAAAAAGCAAAATTATAATGCTATATTACTGTATACTAAAATACAACAATGGAAAAAAACCTGTTATGATAACAAAAGAATAAAAAGCATCTTAAGAATGGAGAATACCATAAGAAGGCTTTGAATAATTGATTAATTGCCACTTGATTACATAATTGTGGCATCTGTAATTGTGATTTATGAAATCGATTAATTGTGCGGTCCTGATCTATTTATGTCTTCATTTAATAAGGGCTTTTGCAATTAGTTTTGAAAGTCTTCCACCGTCGTCGTATCTCCGCATGAGAAGTTCATTACACAGGAAGGGAGTGCTCTCAAAGTTAAACATATGGCCAGCAGAGGTCACTCATATTTCATTAAATAAACACAAATAAAAATAATCCATTCATTTTATATAGAGCCTTTAAAAATTACTTTCTGTGCATAAAAGCTTACTTAAAAACACAACAATGCTAAAACGGCAAACAATAAATTCAACAAAAGATAAATCACACAAATCAATAGAAAACTAATCAATTAAAAACATTCTTAGTTGAAGAATTATCCTCCACGATGTCATCCGTTCTGGAGCATATATAGAGAATATCCTGTGCTCAGTGATACACAACCTTTATAAATCCTTTATAAATAAGTAATTATGAAGCAACGTTGATCTTTCCAGTACATCACAGCACTTTAATGCAACCTGGGGAAAAAAAAAAAAGCTTATTTCACATTTTTATAACCATTAACATTCGTCCAACTTATAAGTTATTTTGCAGAACAGACTCACGTTTAGGAGCGTTCACCTTCTGAATCACCTGTTTGGGGCTTTGAATCCAACTCAGAGTCACGTTCGTGAGTCCTCTGTCAGCCAGAGCGGATCCCAGCTGAAAATAACACATTGATGCAAAAGCATTTAGATCAGAACATGACCCTTTTGGCGCCAGGTGTGTGTGTGTGTGTGTGTGTGTGTGTGTGTGTGCGTGTGTGCGTGTGTGCGTGTGTGTGTGTGTTTATTACAAACTATACTGATTGTTGTCATGTTTGTTCCTGTGGTGACAGCTCTGTAATGACAGCAAGAGGCTGGGGTCAAACCTTATTAAATGATTAATTTGCATTAAAAAAAAAAAAAAACAGTTTCAGATGAGCAATAAGGTAATGCCAATGAGGCTCACGCGGCTGGTGGAGGAATCATAACGAATGCAACATTATGCAATGACAGCAGAACAATCGTGCATAATCAACACGCAGAGCATAAATGATTCACTTTTTTGAATTTTGAATCATCTGAGTCAATGATTCAATGGTTAAGATTAAGACGAGTCATTGAAGATGCTGGCGGTTTAGTTAAATTTTATAATATTAACTGTACCGTGATGCTGTATCAAATCAACACAGGATGTGATTTGTCCTGTATTTTACCAAGGCCAACACATATCTGAATACAAATAAGAATCTTGCACTTTTTACAATACTAGTAGCAATTATAATAAAATCAATTTCATAAGAAGTATCAGAGAAGCTCATTTTGTCGTCTTTGTTTCTATTGAGACAGATAACAACGTGCAGAAAATGGTTACACTGCAAAATGTTCATAATTAAAACAATACAATTACACACAATGATTTACAGTATCAAGCAGCAAAAACGTTTTTTACAGTTAAAAACAGATGACCGAATGTAGACCTACTCCTGTTGTGTGAGCATTTGGTCCCTTTACTGCTTCTATAGGAGACATACCTGTATTCTGTCTTTCTCTTACCCGCATAATTAAGTTTTCTTTCATTTTTGGGTCAGTCAAATCCTCTCTGGAGTTAAACATCATTCTTACGATTGATCTTTTTAAAACGGGACCTAGGAATAAACGTTCAAACGTCCATATAAAACCAACACACGCATAAAAACAATTTGTGAACCAGACAAAGAGACATTATTAGCTGAGCTGGCATTCAGCAAAACGGTAATAGTGTTCCTCACCACTTTTGTTAATTGAACAGTAAAGAGACAGTATACCTTTTCCGAAAACCTCCACCTCACACAGAGTGAGTATCTTCATGTCTCCAGGAATGATCAGATTCACGTAACGTCCCTCCAACCCGTTACATGAGAAGCTGTAGGACTGACCTGCTGGAATAGCAGCAATAACAGAACATCTACAGAGAGAGAGATGAAGCGTCAGTCCTTCATGTGCTTGATTTCTCATGCTCTTTCAACCTCAAGTTCCTCACATGGGGTTGTTGTTGCCGTTGTTCTCCAAAGAGTTCCCGATGCGAATCTCAGCTCCGTTTATTTGTTCTGGACAGCAGTCTAGTCTGTTAGTGATGACCGCTCTGCTAACTTTGTAAATTTGTTGCATATCCACCCTCCACCATGGGTTAGACTGATTAAGGGTTGAGGAGCATGACGGGTAAAACAGCTGGAGACCTCGATTACCATCAATGGCCTTTTCAGCGAACCAGTCCGCAGAACGCGATGACTGTAGAGCAGTTCCTCTTGATGCCCAGTTTCCTTGAAGATAGGTGAAGAAATATGTAATACAACATGTAATATGGCCAGGATGCTCCTACTGTGAAGTGTGTAAAAATGTAGCACTGGTGGGTCATTTTTGGGGTTATTTTTTAAATGTTGGGTAGTTTTGGAGTTAAACAACTACCATTTCGATGTGCAACTTATATATAACAATTTATATACTTTATCTATGAAGTCTTCACTGCTATGCAGCATACAGCGGATGACATACCAAGCAGCTGAATGCATGCCACCTTAGTTTCCATGCTTTTTTTCCTCACAAAGATTTTGCATTTTGCTAAAATGGGATTAGCAGAGTTGATTACACTTTAATTACCGTATTTGCAATTTCAAAAGAATTGTTTAAATGTTAAACACTGTTGAAACAACTTTTATAAATGAGATTTGTTATAGCGCTGGCCAATTGCTTCCATTGTCCAAGTTTCTTTGGATAAAAGTGTCTGCTAAATTGATGAATGTACATGTTTACTGATTAATTCAAATATGTTTTGCCACGCTTTACTTTATGAACCAAAGAATCATGATTTTGAATAGAAATATTACCAAAGGACAGAATTAGGCACTTTGATAATATGCCAGTAATAACAATGAAGAGCAAAGCATGATCCAACTGCATGCAAAAAGTTGTGCAATGGCTCGCTTTTTCACATTTAGCTATCAATGTACATATTTATATTTTGAATGACATATTACACATTGAAAGGTGCTCAAAAGCGGTGACTTGCCAAGCACATTCCCGTATACTTCAACCTCGCAAAGAGAGAGAATTTTCTGATCTCCAGGAATATGAACGATCACGCAACGCGTCCTCGAGTCCGCGCGCAGGAGAAGCTGGCGGTGGCTCCGGGTGCAATGGTAGAAATTACAGCACATCTGCAGACAGAGAATGAGAGCTGTAGACAAAGAGAAACATCATCATCATCATCAAAAACAAACAAAATACTCACACAGCGTTGCCGTAAATGTCGTTGGGGGCGTACCCAACACGAATCACCGCCCAGTTTATTCTTACTGAAACGTCATAACTATCTCTGTTAGTGATGGCCACACTTTTCACTTGGTATTCATTCAGTAGATCCACTCTCCACCACGGCTCGGTCTGCGAGATCGTGTGTGAACATGTGGTACGTGACCCATCAACAGCATTGCTAGAAGACCAGAGCGAATCCCAGGTGGACGACTGGCTTGTGTTGCGCCAAAAGGCGGCGTTCTCTGGAAAAGAGCATTATGGCCGACAGTAAGGCTGTGCAATTAATAATTTGATTATCATGCAAATCTCTGCGGTAAAGCAGAGCAGTGTTGTGTTACACAGCCCTAGAGTCCCAGAGCTTTTCAAGTGTTTTGTTCTCATTTATTCATTCTCATCGATGTCAGAAGTGTAAGTATGTCCTTAAACAGGCTTTGTCGTCTGGACTGACGGTGTTTGGCAACGTGAGGTATTTTGCAAAAAAAAAAAAATACAATTAAATACTTTCTTACCGTCTGTTCCATTGGCTGTTTCTTGAATGGATAAAAACCCTGTGTGAACAACAAGATTCAAATGAACTTCAGAGATTATTTAAATGAAATGTTCATTTGAATTATACTGTAGATGAGAACATCTCTTCTGAAGTTAACCCTTTTATTATGTTCGGGTCGAGCTGAAAATAACGCGTTATTGCATTGATCTCAAACTTAATGGCTTTGGTCACAACGTCTATAAGTACAAAGTAAAAAATTAATTTTTTTCTTTTTCAAATTGCGATCATTTTTGGGTGGTTTTATTTCACCTAAAAATGACCTCAATCTCTCATTAGGCATGTTTGCACGCTCACCAGAAAGCCAATAATCAATATAAACCTAATGCGTTTATATGTGCATCAGTAACCTGACAACTCAAGTATGTATAAATTCCCAGCGTTTTGGCGTATTGCATTTTATTTTGCCTTTTTCCCCGCACGATCACATAAATGACAAGCCAAAACACGCATTTTACAGATTTGTCTAGCGTTTCAAAGAAAAAAATAATCAATTACAAAACAATCAATTTAAAATATTTACTTAACACTAAACATTTTTGACTGTACAAGCAAAGCAAGTTAACTTTAAGTCAGAAAAATAATATTTCTGGCCATTTTTGAGACCCACTTCTTGAATCAAGTATACACTGTTTTACTGTACGAATAAATGCAGTGTTTCTGAGCAAAATAATTCTTTTAAAAATTTAGAAAATAGTCCATATACTACTTGGAAAATAAAGTGTGAGTGTCTTTATAGAGCTGCTGTGATTATTATTATCATTTTTATTGTCTTATCTTATGAGCAGCTAGCAAGCGTGTGTGTGTGAATAGAGAGAGAGAGAGAGAGAGAGAGAGAGGAAGAGAGATATTGCAGGCTGTTCAGTAGACTAAATGGATCTAAATAATAAATTCATGCAATTTTTCATCAACATGGTGTGTAAAATAACAAAATCACACAAAATATTCGGATAAATTTCATCTAATTGCGGAGCTTGAAGGCCACATTGATTCAAGGATTTTTTGTTTTACAAAGTTTGGTAAAAAACCTCTTTAATGAATAGTTCAGTAAAGCAATGAATTTGTGTGGATTATGTAAATCTAAGGCGAAACCCCTGTACAATCACTAGCAGGCTGTCATGATTTTTAAACACAGGTGCAGATTATCAAATCATTTACATACACAAATGAGCAAAGACTCAACACTAGATTTTTTTTATAGAGCAAAGGAAAGAAACTTTTCTACAAATATGGTAAGAAATGTAGCAAAATATGCATGATGACAAAATGAAGAATGACAAACAACCATGAAAAAAACTAAAGGAACACCGTATCTGATATAGAATGCTTAGTTTGATGCTACATCTTGCTGTTAATTTGCACTAAAGCACAAGAAACTGAACTAGAAAACAGTCACATCTCTGAACATCTGATAAAATAGCAGAGGCGTGTATTTTGTACTTTACCCAAAGAGATCCACAGACACTCGTAGAGCTTCTTCATGACGGACTAAAGGCGTCTTTCTTTCTTTGAGGATAAAGAGTGAGAAGGATATTTTTATAGAGGATGATCTGTGTAAATGTTCATCACATGACCCACCTCATCTCTCCTCCCTTTCATCTCAATCACATTCCCATTCACCGCTTTCTCTCTGCCTTCTTAAAAATATACGATTATCTTAAATGAAGAGGTACTTCTGAAATGGCATAAAATGTGTTGCCGCAAAATGACTCTTCACCATAATGTTAAAATGCAGTTTAACTGATATTTACACACACATTGTATATAAACACTGTCTCAGACACAGGTGAGTGGGCTCTACAAATCTCCTAGTGGCACCTTTGTGCACGCACAGCACTTAAATCAAGCAACAGCAATGAAAGAGGACTTTGACCAATCAGAGCGCTCGGTTCATTCCTTATCTAGCAAGCGGAGGACCATATAGACGGTACTTCCACCTTCTGTGATGGTTTTGATATAAACGAGCTGTGAATAGAATTAAAGCATGCAGTTGGATTGATATAGTTGCACTAGATCTGGACGTTTTTGAATGACAACGATTCGGTCGTGTCTAATAAACCTTTGGACAATTGGTTGAATCCATGCCGAACTATTTTTGGACATTCTCATAACCAAACAGTCCTATAAAAAGACTACCAATATGGATCAAAAGTCAAAGCACAATATTTATATAACAATAAAGAAGTGTATTGACAAACTTAAACTTAAATACAAATTATTTCAAAGCAGCTTTGCGGAAATCAGTTAGCATTTTCAGTTTTATGAATCCGTAGTTTCAATTTTCACAATTTCATTGTGACCAACATTGAAGACTGGAGAATATCCCAGCAGGTAAAATGAAGAACGTCAAAGCTGATCTGAAGTTTAGGTTTCCCCATCATCATCATCTCTTTCTTGCAGCACATTGAGCTGTAAATAAAAGTTCATAAAATGCAATTTTATCTGTAATATTCAGATTGTAATAATTTTACAGCTATTTCCTTTGTTTTTCAGTGTTTGTGTGAATAAACTCACCTGGTGAAGATTCCGTTCGCATCACTTCCTTTTTGGGAGGTTGAGTCCACTGCAGCGTCACGTCAGAAAACCCTCGTTGCTCCAGAGCAGACCGAAGCTGAAACGAGCAGATCTCTTAAAACTGCTATCGGTGCACATAGATTTCTGCATGTTTCCGTCTCTCACCTGGGACAGGAGCTGGGCTATCATTGCAGGTTCAGACAGACTAGAACTGGACTTCAGATTCAACTTCACAAACGTTTTCTTCAGAACAGGACCTAAAAGAGTGACACAAGAGCGAGCATACATGGACGAAAGGGAGAAGAAAACGCTAAATGCAAATGATGAAAACAAACAAAATGTATTGTGACTAAAATATCTTTAGCAATTTAGTGAAAAGTCTTAAGATTACGTAGATGCAATGTGAGGTTGTGTAACGATGAAAAACTACGATAACAAAAGGTTCAGGGGGCACGGTTTAGTGTCAAAAACAAATGCATTTTTTGTGGTGACTGTTGAGAGCATCCAACTCTCGAACATTTTACATTTGACATTTTTAAACGATAGTTTTAATTCAAATAATATTATTAATGGTCCCCATTGCAAGCTTGTTTGCTCTGACCTTCTCCATAGACCTCCACCTCACACAGAGTAAGACACTTTAAATCTCCAGGAATGAACAGATTGACGTATCGACCCTCCATATTGTTACATGTGAAGGTGGAGGAAGCACCAGCTGGAATACTAGAAATCACAGCACATCTAAAGAGAGATGGAGAAAACCTCATTCAGACTTTATATGTGTTTCAGGGGTTGTTTATGGATATGAAGTCACTGAAAGAGGATCTCACATGGGGTTGTTGTTGCCGTCGTTCTCCAAAGAGTTTCCGATGTGAATCTCAGCTCCGTTTATTCGTTCTGGACAGCAGTCTAGTCTGTTTGTGACGACGACTCTATTAACTCTGTACACAGAGCCCAGATCAAGCCTCCACCATGGGTTAGTCTGACTATAGGTTGAGGAACATGCTGGCCACGAAAGTGCGAAACCAGGATTAAAGTCAATGGCTTGTTCAGCGTACCAGACGGTATCTGTTGATGACTGCGTGACCGTTTTATCTGTTGCCAAGTTACCTGTAAGTTACACAGCATCAAGAAATGGTTTTAGTCAACTTATGTTATACTCTTTCAACGTGTGGTAGTTTTCTTCAATCTAGGAAAGTGAAACAGAACAATGTTTCAACGCCAGTTATAAGCAGAAAACAGAAGACACATAAGAACTGCAAACAATATGCATTACTCTACACTTCAACGAAAATCTTTTTTTGAACAGTCTAAAGAAAATAAAGAAATGCACTTAAAGGGTTTATATATAAATTTTTTTTAATTCTGTCATTATTTAGCCCTCATGCATTCTAAACCGGTTAGATCTTCATTCATCTTCGGGCACAAAACATTAAGATTCTTTATAGAATTTTCAAAGACTGCATTGTGACTGAAAAGCTCCAAATCCCATAAACGTCTAAAATGATAGTTCTTCTCTAAATACATCAGTTTGACAGCTTGGGTATGAGTGTGAAATTGCTGACTTTAATCTGTCCAATCTGGCAACCATGTGCCCCCAGACTTAGGCAAGGCAAGGACCTTCTGCACCTACTCCTGGGCTTTATCTGCTATTCCCAATTTAAGGAACCTTTGGTGCTCCAGGAGATCAGCATCCTCCAGCGCTTTGTGTAAAAGGCTGTCAAAACGGATTCCTGTGTTATTCCCAGAACAACAGTGGATGAAGTCACTATCACTGGACCTCGCTTGACCAGAGAGAACATAGCTATCACTTATCCAAAGGTTGCAGTTTTTTGTTATTTTTCTTCTTAGTTCTTTGATGCATAATAAGGGTTTTCACCTGTATTCTTTCAGAGTAGCAACAGTTTATCTTTCCAGATAACGTAGCTCTGATTGCTCTTGCATTTTATGCATCTTATGCACTTTCTTTCTATTTCATTCATGGTATTCGTTTGGTAGATGTTGATTACGCTTGTCTATCTTTTGTTAATAAAATCTGTTTTATCACACTTGTGTGTTCATACAAGTCTGATATCCCACCAATCCTTCTTTTGTGACACATGGAGGATAGACTAGATAAATTACACATGATTTCCAGGAGATCCTTAAAGTTCCTCTTCTAAACAAAAATGCTATGATGCAAAACCTGTCAGGTTGCCGGTCAATCAAGCCCCTCGTCAATTGTCTAAAGATGGGCCTTATTCTGCCAAATTGTGCATTTCCTTTTTCCACTTCATAGTAATATGCAGGCACCGTCTGAATATATGTTACTGTAAGTCTGTAATGAAATAAGAACAGCTCCAAAAAAGCCAAATTCTCCTTAATTTACCTGTAAAAGTCACGTAGACTCCCACTTCACAGAGAGTAAGAATCATTGAAAGTCCACGAATATCCACAATAACATAGCGTCCCCGTCAACCCAGCACACGAGTAGCTGGAGGTAGCTCCTCCTGGAATTGAAGAAACTGTGGCACATCTGGAGAAAAATAAGAGTCAGTTGCTCTTCTAAAATGTATTATATATATACTGTATATATATATTTTTTTTTCTTTTGCAGACAAGCTATATTCGTAATTAGCATTATCGCATATAGAAAAGAAAGTTTTGTCGTTTATTTCCTGCGTGATGCTTCAGAGAGAAATAGTGTCTCATGACCAAGGAACCTCATTTAGCACTTGACCTATATGCCAAAATAGCACATGTATGTCTAGGAGATGTCTGTTAAAGACTGCTTGATCTACATCTGCTGTTTACACACAGCTGACAGACTTACTGAACCGCAAGTTTACACTAGAAATGTTTTGTAATGTATAGAATAAAAATAATAATTAGATTAAGAAAATGTATGGTTTGTACACTGCAAAAAATGACCATGATTTTAACAGAAAACAAGTAAAACAGTAAAAACATGTTAAATAGTTAACGGTAAATTTCTGTAAAATTTACAGGGAAAAAACTCATTTATGTTCCCAAAATTGTTTGAATTTAGTTTTTTTCTCATCAGTTATGTTTATTATGGTTATATGTTACATCTAATTTCGTTAAATCAATGTTAGTTTTATATTTCAGTTTAGTTTCCATCACCATAATGGTGTTTAGTGTTTGTGTGAATGGCACCGAGCACCTTCTATATATGTTACTATTTAAAGGTTGCTTGTGATGGGCTTTGGTTTATCATGTGACTAATCACCACAAGCACTTCTTTTCTATGTATTTCAAAAGTACACAACAGATTTCAGCACTTTAATAGGTTGGTATATTAACGGTATGAAATTACGGTATTTTTAATAGAATTCTGGCAACTACAGCTGCCAGTTGTTCACCATAAATTTTACAGATTTTTACAGTGTATATCTATACAAAATTGTATAAATATATATAGTGCAAAAATGATAAAACGATGGACCAGACCAATCTGTAGCTATGTATAAGAATGTCAAAGAGACTCACATTGGGTTGCTGAAAAGATGTAAAGAATTGTTTCCGATCCGAATCTCCGCCCCGTTTATCCTCTCTGCACAGCAGCTCAGTCTGTTAGTGATGGTCACTCTGTTCACGCTGTAGGTCTTCATCAGGTCCAGCATCCACCACGGGTCAGTCTGTGTCTGTGTATGAGTGCAGGTGGAGCTCGACCCATCCAGAGCGTTTGTGGCAATCAAGCCGTAATCTGTTGTTGACTGAATAGGTGTGCCCCATGTCGCTACGTTCACTGAAATATGTTTAATGGAAAAAACATATTTATATATTTATATTCTAATTGGAATAGATCTTGATTCACTGTAATGTTAGGAGAGTGGATCTTCAATATTGTAGAAGCTGGACAATAGCAAATCTTAGATGTCTCTGTCGACTTGGAAAGATTCAAACAGTTTTAGTCAACCCAGACTCATTGGAAATACGTTCCTCTGCAATCTTGTAATAAAAATGTTGTCAGAGTTTTACTGCCTTTAGTGTTCATTTTAACTGAAAACTGCAGTGTTTCATATGTATAGGTACTTTTTTTAGTTTGGCAGAATAGATACATATTTCCAATGAACCTAGGCTGGTTTTAGTTCATGTAAAAATTTTAGGAATACCTTTTTTCAAACTTGAATCAATCAGGAAAAAAATAAATCCTAATTTGCCCTGCTGGGCAATCGAAGTCTATGACATTTTACCATGTTCTGGAATATTTATGTTGCAGAGCCGGTAAAATGTTTCACAGCAACACAAACATGAGGACAAAGATGCTATAGTGATTAACTGACAACATCTTACCTTCTCTTTCTGCCTTTGTTTGAATTGAGAAAAACCCTTTAAATGACAAACACAAAACAGTGCTTAGTATTTACATTTTTCTTCTATGTATAAACATATATTTGGTCAAATTTACATTTGGTTGGCTAAAAGTTTACAAAGCCCCTGTGATGTAACCGAGCCCAGCAGCTCGGGGAGGGACACAAATTTGTAAGAGGATGTAAAATGATGGCTCACTCGCAACAGCACTTCAGTGCAAAGTGCAGTTTTATTTACAGTGCAGAAGTATTGTCCACAGTGAAGGCTATATACAGGTGAACACAAAAACAAACCCAAAGTACCAAAGAAAATAAAAGGGAAAAATAAACCGGAAAACACTACAAGTATCAAACAGGTATCCACAATATACATCCAGGTTTAAATTGCTTGAGGCACCGCAGTAGCACTCTAAACATCGACTTGGTGAACAAGTCTCGTTCTGTAGTTTGGCCTCAGCTTAAATAGGCCAAACTCCGCCCCTTTTTGGGTAGTATCATTTGGGGACACAAATACCACCACTATTTGGCACTTACTATTTATCACTGAGTATGACCCACTTTACATACAATCAACATGCAATCCTTTAACACGTATAACACTTTAACACCATACATTTATTATACTATTGCCACAGGTAAATACACACATAAACACCTAGCTTTCAGCAGCAATTTACATGGTGCCTCTTTGTGGCGGTCCTGGTCATCATACATTGACAATGGTTTCGCCAGCTTCCGGTTGCGCGGCACAGAGCGGGAAGGACGTGACATTATAATCAGCCACCGCTCGTGCGCTCGGTTTGGCCAGCGCTAGCTTTCCCCGGAAGACTGACTACGCCCACACAGACAGACATCACAGAGACAAAACAGGACAAGTGTTATGTAAAATGTATGTAAATGATAAATACGGAGAAGTGCTGAAATGGGGAATGTCCGTGCGCTATCACTATCAGCGTGTGCATCCGCTACACTGATAGCGGCGACAGAAGGGAGGATGCAATGCGTGGATGAGGTAAACCGGAGTGTGTGCAGGTGTGTACGTGCAAGTGTAATGTAGTGCTGCTTCCCCAGCGGTGTCAGCTAATGTGACTTTATCACAGCCCCTAAAGGGACATGGTGGTTTTTGCATTCTCTTGCAAACTAGTTGAATTTGGACAAACACTTCCTATATACCTGTATATGGTTCATACAGCTCTATGCCTTGAAGTTTCAGATCGGTTTCTGAGTTGGGTCCCCACTCAGAGCCAATATCCTGCAGGCCAACGATAGGCTGACCTCACAATACACTTTATAGTTTTATTTCGAACTTGAATTCAAGTATAAAGAAATGCAGTCAGTGTTGAATATAAGCTACTTAAACAATGACATTGTAAGACCAAATACAGTAGCCTATGGTGACAAACACTGTTGTTTTAACACAAAACCGTCCTCAGCGGGTTTACAGCAAGCTGTACGCAGACCTCCATTGCTGCACTGTCTCCCAAGCATTCTGTAGCTGGATAGTCCATTCCACTTATTTCCGAAATGAGAGCCACTGAAAATGAGGTGGATTATTATTAGTTTCTATTTTTGAAAGAAAAATCTACCCAAATTCAGTTATGTCTGCGCAATTTACACCACACTGCTTTGTGAATGAGGTCAGCGTTAACCATGTGTTTTCACATAAAGTGGTTCCTGAAGAAGGGAGCGGTGCCTGCTCGTGATCCAGCTACACCTCCAGAAGAAGAAAGTGCCACGCGTTAGTTTTCCAAATTGCCTTCCTGAAAGAGCTTCTTGGCACTCTGTGAGGCCAGTGTTGCTAAAGCCACTATTGTAATATATGTATAATCAGAAGACTGACTTTTAAACCGAATGCATTTTCTGCAAAGATAACAAACATTTTCCATCTTCCACATTTTCAATAAAGGGCATCTTGGCATATTCCCTAAAAACAGGTTATTAAAAATTCTGTAAGGTATTTTGAGTTGGACTTCACATACACACTTTGGGAACATCAGAGACTTATTTTACATCTTGTGAAAGGGGCGTAATACTTTCCCTTTAAGGGTGTTTATCTGGATACCATTTTTGTGGGATCGAAGAGTGGAAAAGATTTCAACATTTTCAAATTTCTTTTGCATAGCACTTTACCTTTTATGGTGAGATTTTGTCCAAATGCATTCAACAACAAAATTTAAACACCTACATAGTTACACTAAAATGTATATGACCTGCTTAAAAATGAACCTAAAACCATTAGTTAAGAGATTTGTAGACTATTTATTTGTTTTAAAAGCATATGATTACTGTCCAGCAGATAGCAGTAGAGGCTCAGCAGAGAGCTGAAACCTGGGGTGGTGCCGCTCTTCTCTCTAGAAATATAGAACATAGTCTTAGAGCTCACTTTTGACCAACTAGTGCCCCGGTCAGAAAGCAGAAAGACCGGCTAAACCGACCGTCTGCTAGCTGCCTCACGTCACAGGAGCCAGTTCATTCTCAACACATAGAGACTCTTTCACCTAGATATCACACTATAGAGACGTGTCTGTTCCCCGAGGTACAAAACACAGAAACCACAAACCATTTTAATTGATGTACAACAAATAAAAACTATTTATAATACAGAAAGGCTAATTATAAAACTTGGCTTGCTGAAAATCAGATCCCATTCTGCAAAAGCACTTTATATATATATGATTTGATCAAAGGTCAGAACCTAGGTTTGCTCAGTTTGATAAAAACCTGGCTAAAACCAGATGAATGCATTACTCTAAATGAATCTACCCCACAAAAATATTTCTATAAAAATGAGCCACGTTTAAAAGGTAAAGGGGGAGGTGTTGCTACAATTTATAACAACATTCTTAGTACTTCTCAGAGGGCAGGCTTTAAGTATAACTCATTTGAAGTTTTGGTGCTGCATATAACATTATCTACAGAATCATGTGCTAGTGATAAATCTTCTGTTATGTTTGTACTGGCTACTGTATACAGGCCACCAGGACACAGCACAGATTTCATTAAAGAATTAGCTGATTTTCTAACTGAGTTAGTACTGGCCGCAGATAAAGTCTTAATTGTTGGTGATTTTAATATCCATGTTGATAATGAAAAAGACGCATTAGGATTAGCTTTCTTAGACATTCTGAACTCTGTTGGGGTTAGACAACATGTGTCAGACACGTGCACTATAGATCCCCTGAGGAAACATTCCACTCATTCTCTGTTATAGGAGAGGAAGAACTGCACAAACTTATTAAATCATCTAAACCAGCAACATGTATGTTAAACCCTATAAAAAATTTGCTTCCAGAAGCCATAGATCCTATTCTGACCATCATTAATACATCAAGTCATTAAGATATGTCTCCAAAAAGACTTAAATTACAGACCAATCTCTAATCTCCCTTTTTTGTCAAAGATTCTAGAAAAGGTAGTATCCTCACAACTCTATTCCTTTTTAGAAAAAAATGGTGTCTGTGAGGATTTCCAATCAGGTTTTAGACCGTACCATAGTACTGAGACTGCTCTCATTAGAGTTACTAATGACCTGCTTCTATCATCGGATCGTGGTTTTATCTTGTTATTAGTGCTATTAGATCTTAGCGCAGCATTCGATACTATCCATCACAACATTCTCTTGGATAGACTAGAAAACTATGTTGGCATTAGAGGAAGCGCCTTAGCATGGTTTAAATCATATCTATCTGACCGCTATCAGTTTGTGGCATTAAATGAGGAGGTATCATATCGATCAAAAGTGAAATATGGAGTTCCTCAAGGCTCAGTGCTAGGACCTTTACTTTTCACGTTTTACATGTTACCTCCGGGGGGATATTATCAGGAGACATGGTGCTTTCACGGCTATGCTGATGATAATCAGCTCTATGTTTTGCTGCGGGAAAATTTCACCAAACTGAGAATCTAACAGAATGCATAGTCGATATAAAAAGCTGGATGATGAGTAACTTAATGTTAAATTCTGAAAAACGGAGGTGCTAATAATTGGACCTAAAAACCCCACATATAATAATCTAGAACACAGTCTATCACTTGATGGCTGCTCTGTTAATTCTTCATCATCAGTTAGGAACCTAGGTGTGCTGTTTGACCGCAATCTTTCCTTTGAAAATCATGTTTCTAGCATCTGTAAAACTGTGTTTTTCCATCTTAAAAATATATCTAAATTACGACCTATGCTCTCAACCTCTAATGCAGAAATATTAGTTCATGCGTTTATGACCTCGAGGTTAGATTATTGTAATGCTTTATTGGGTGGTTGTTCTGCACGCTTGATAAACAAACTTCAGCTAGTCCAAAACACAGCAGCCAGAGTCCTTACTAGAACTAGGAAGTATGATCATATTAGCCCGGTTCTGTCAACACTGCACTGGCTCCCTATCAAACATCAGATAGATTTTAAAATCTTATTAATTACCTATAAAGCCCTGAATGGTTTATCTCCTCAATACTTGAGCGAGCTCTTATCACATTATAGTCCTGCACGTCCGCTGCATTCTCAAACCTTTGGTCATTTGATAATACCTAGAATATCAAAATCAACTGCGAGCGGCAGCGGCTTTTCCTATCTAGCACCTAAACTCTGGAACAATCTCCCTAACTCTGTTTGGGAACCACATCTTTTTAACTTAGCCTACACATAACACACTAATACACTTTTATTATTCAAATAAATTAAAGGATTTTTAATATTAGTCTGTTTCTTTCTTATTCTGTTTCTCAGTATCCAGATCACATGGTGGATCAGCACCAAGAGATGACCTTCATCAGAGACCAGAACACCTAGATGAGACCCGGGACAGATCACCAGAAACACACACACAAAGACACACACACAGTTAAAAGCACTGTATAAATAAAAGTCATTGACTGATGGATTCATTTCATCTCACAGAAAAATGCTGGAATATATTTGATATTTTTGAATTGAAAAGATATTTAACTATTAGACATTGTTTCTATACTAAAAAGACATTGAGTTTCAAAGGAATACTTAAATATTTGAATACTCCTCCTTGGAGAAAAAATCCCTGGCACTCGCACGCAGTAATTGTTTTGTACATTTCTAAACTTTAAGTAGATGAAAACATGTGATGAACTTGTTGCCTCAGACGCAGACAAATATATATAGAGTATAATGTAAAGGCCTTATTGAGTTCTTAGAGGTTTAGTTCTTGACCTCTGAAGAACAGCTGCAGAAAGTATGAGGAGAGCAGGTACAGATTTTAAGACAAAGATGTTTCTTCTCATTTCGATTCATGCATGTTTTTTTTTAATTTTTTTTAATACTTAAAGTTGCTAGCTTCATGCTCCACTATTTTCAGTTACACGAAAGTACAGTAAAGTATAGTATTTCAGACAAAAACGATATGTAAATTAGTTTTATCATCAGCGGCATAAAGCTGCCAAGACCTTGTGTTCCTTCATGAACCCAAGTTCCACATTAAATCCATTTTGTTACGCCATTTGAAACAAGCGGTTTCTTCAATTTTGCTTCATCTCAGTGTGCATTAGTGGTGTGCCTTTTTTAGTTGCTAAAAACAGGTCGGGAAACACTGGTTTTGTGGCATTAATCAAGAACAACACATTCTATTCTGTTTCTGAAACGCATCATCAAGATATTAAACATATATGTTTGACTTACCCAGTAAAACTGACAAACTCATGCAGAAAACAGTCATCTTTATTTCAAACATCCTTTCAGCTTTCATTCGAGGAGCTTTGAAAGAACTTGGCTCTCGGGAGAGACATGCTTAACTTCTCCTCAGAATCACATGATTACATTTCTCCTCCCCCTTTTCTTTTGACTGGAGCTGCAAGAAAAATGTTGTTCTGTTTTATTGAGATTGTGATTGTACATCTCGTCAATAGTCAAAGTACTTCAAAGTCAAAGTAACAATAACTGAATGCACCAAACTTTTGCCGCTCCTCCAGGAAGAAGAAGAAGAAGAAGAGGAAGAAGAAGAGGAAGAAGAAGAAGACAGACCGTCTTTCTGATCTACATATTCAAATTCATTACCTCATATTTTTACTGAAAGGGATTAAAAACTGGAATAATGACAGGTTTTAAGTCTCTCTTATCTGTGATCTGTGTTTTAAATAAAGGAGATAGAGATATAGAGAAGCATGTCGTTGTAACCTGCATGACCCTGCCTGATCCTTTCAGTGAAAAACCAAGCATGAATTTTAATAACTGAAGCTGTCAAGTTTCAAACACACACAAAATCATAATGGTACTACAGGAATGGTTTATGTAACACATTTCCCAGTCTTTGTTTTCATACTGCATGCTGTTTTCTGTATCTTTTCAGTTGTGCGCTTGCTTTTACATGTGTTTTTCTTTACCATCCTACTGACTTCTCAAGATCAACAGACATTTGCATATTTTTGTTTTATTCAGAGCATCCTCCAAGTACACAAAAACTGATCTGGTGTGGCATGAGAAGATCTGTTTCTGAAGAAATGAAGACCGCAACGTGACCATGAACATTAGGTGATCATATAAACATCACTTACACGTTTTTCTTATTCTGATTTCCGTGTTTTATTTCATTAATATCACATGGTCATGTTTTGGCCTCACGTTCATGTGTTTATAAAGTAATAAACCCAAACTAATGAACAAATTTTTTTAATTGTATGATTAAATTGTTGATTTGCGTTCGAAACTATTTTGGACAGCACACAGAGATGTTTTTTTTTTTTTTCAAGGTGCTTGTTTCGAAATCTCTCTCTCTGAGAAAAGTAAAAAACAAAACGTGAAGGTGAATGTAAATATAAATGTAAATGCTTGCTGGGAAAAGCAGAAACGTGTGAAGAAGCGCTCTAGGTTTGTGTTTATTTGTAAACGACCAGGTCATCATCATGTCTTCGATTTTTTTACTTTCACATTTCTCCTACGATAATCAGCCACAGATCTGCTAGTAATGTTTTTCGGGAGCTGGTGTGAAGTTCATTTGACTGAGGTTACAATTATTTTGCATATGTAAAGGACTGTGCCGTTTTTTTTTCTTGGAAAACATAAATGATGAAATGTGACGTGAACCGAATGTTTCCATTCAGTCCAGAAGGTTTAGCTGATTCTCTGAAGAACTGATCCACTCAGTGGTATTGGTTTCACAAACCCAAATGAGCTGATTCAGTAACCGGAGGAATCTGCCCGGATACAAGAAGTCAAATTAAAGAAAGAAAATATAAATGCTGGGTATAAAAGAAACGTGCATACTTTTACCAGCAATAATCACTTCAGCAGTCAGGATTGTTATCATTTCTGTTTTTAAGCAAGAAAAGGGCTAGTGAAAGATTATTAATATTGATGTTGGCTATGGTATTGCAGCCTGACAGTGAAGTGGTCGTGTTGTGTTTGAGAGACTGGTTTTATGGAGGAAGTCTTCTATCACGGCTGTTATGTAATCTCGCGTGCTTGCTTCAGAAGGCCTCCACCTTCAACGTTCAGCAGCAGTATTTCTTACACGCTCACAGCACCAGCAGATCATCACCGTATATCATCACGTCATCTCATCATTACAAGATTTCCTGAAAACAATGGGGATCCTCTGAAAATGATGCGACTTTCTCCTGGTGGACGATGGTTTTAAACCACAGGTGTGATGACGCGTCCTCCAAAATCATCAAAGTGAGAACTGATAAAACGTTGTATTGGATAAAAAGCACCTACCAAATGCAAAATATAATGTTCTATGCTGTTATTAATGATAACAAATATTGATATACTTTCCATAGTATGATATCTATTGGTCTCATTGAAATTTCTTCAACCTTTATTCACCGCCTCTACAGTGTTGGTATTGTGTGTTGGTGCCACTAGTTTGCATGTGGGTTAAAATATTATTGTATTCAAATATGTTTGAATTTGGTTATTTACAGTAATTTTCAAAGTTTAGGCAACAGTCCTTGTGCACATCAATCTAATAAATCAGCTTATAAAATAAAGGTATTTATTTAGTCATTTTAATCTTAGTAATGGGAGCAAGGAATGAGATGAGATTGAAATATATTTTATATACAGCGGGGTCCATAAGTCTCAGAATGGGAAACAACTAAACACACAACACAACCGTCTAAACGTTATTTTTACATGGCAGATATTTCGTGTTAAGATAGCTGTCACGAATGGGAAGCGCATTTTGCTTCTTGTTTACGGTATGCAAATCCTTAGCGTAAATGTGTGATTCAAAGCTAGATTTCATAGCAAGTGGGCCAAGATGGCAGCAGCGTAGGTGGTATATGTTTGCTCTTAGAGAAAATAAAGGTGAAATGAGAATATAACCAGTTGCTTTGACTAGTGATAATGCAGACACAAGTAAAAAAACAAAAAAGTCATGTATTTCCATGCATTCCGCTTCTGACGCGTCTGATATCCTTCATCAGTTTGAGAGTTCAGTATCGGCCTCTATTAGTACATCACTTCCTGTTTCACATAAATAATAACCCAAATTCACTTAATCATCCATCATAATGAAAAAAAAACAAATAATATATTTTTGCAGCAAAAGATAATTGAGCTTCACAAGAGTCTTTAAGAAAAGAGCTACAGCAGAGAAAAGTCTCCACCACCAGGCCAATAATTCAGAATTTCCAATCAACAAAACTGTCTGGAAGAGCATGTGTGTCTATATCGTCCTAACGACCGCAGAGAAGGAGAGTTTGAGTGGATAAAGACTCAAATGACCACAGCTGGAGAACTGTAGAAAGCAGTTGAATCTCTGCTTCAGAAAACCTAAAAAATTGCCCCTACATCACCATGTTGTTTGGAAGGGTTTCTAGAAAGATTGTCCTCGCTCACCCAAAAACAATCTCCAACATATTCAGTTCACGTGGGAACTTCAAATGGACTGGCTTTTACGTTCAGATGAAACTAAAACATGAGCCTGAGAAACAAGGAGCAGCAAGGATGTTGATTCTCTGGGCGTCCGGTCAGAGGAGAACTGGTCTCAACTGAGTCTGGTTTCTCCCAAGTTTTTTTTCTTCATTCTGTATGGATGGGGTTTTGGTTCCTCTGTCTTCTTTGTTGGGGACACTTAACTTCTAGTGATTGAGACCGTCTCTGCATTTAATAACAAATTGTTCACTCTCATCATTATACATCCCTGTCATTGTATTCTTCTGCTTTATTCTGTACAGTGCTTTGATACAACCTGTGTTGTTAAAAGCAGTATACAAATAAAAATGATTGATTGATTGATTGATTGATCACTGTTCCTCACCGACAGCAACATGACGACTAACACCTCCTTAGATTCCTCTGTGGCGAGAATCAGTGGCTGGAGGAGAAAAAGCATAAAACATATTAGGAAATCTCTACAGAGGTTAAGTGGGGATTTGGGGCCTTGCAAATTAAACAGAGAATTCACTTCTAGAATTAGCAATCCCTTTTTTAAATTGGCCATGATTTTTTGGACCAAATTAGATGTTCGACCAACTTGTGGCCTATCTTTCTAGCTAAAGTGTAGTTTCATGCCTGGCAAGTTAACTATTTCCTCATCTAACTTCCATCAGCAATGTCTTCTTTTATTGTCCATGGTTTCTCCCCACACAAGTCTCTCCATTAGAATAACGCTGACATAATTGTATAAGTGTAAAAAAAAATACAAACGATTTGAATCTTGTGTGAATATGGTTTAATAAAAAATTTCAGATCTGGATAAAAGTAAGTTGAAATGGCACGGTTGTATCAACAAATGCCTTTTTCTATCAGTTTCACATTTGTTAACACTATCAGGTAGGTTTAGGGTAGGATTTGGTGTAGGGCATATTTCCAGCATTAACCTTTTGCAACTGAACCGTAAAATACATAACTAAAGCAACATGATAAAAACACAGCAATTTTTACCCGAGTCATGGTAATAAAAAGAGTTTGTGTATTGAAACCGTGTTTTAGCACCACTCTCAAAGTTACATATTTCTTTATGAAACCAGGTTTCCATCTTTACAAACATGACCCAGACCTTAGATGTAATTTTTTTTATGATTAAAATTCAAGATATATTGTTTATGTTCTTATACTGAATGCAAAACTTCTTAATTCATAAGCAATTCATAAGCAACCTTATCAGTTTTACAGTGCCTGTATGAACACATTGACTTGGCGCAGCTTCCTTCAACATCACTTCCTTTTCCTGTGGTTGAGATCACAGCAGCGCGGCGTCAGAAAAGCCTCTTTCCACCAGAACGGACTGAAAGTGAATGAGCAGATCTCAGTGTGACGTGATGTTCATACTTCTGCATGTCTGTCTCTCTCACCTGTGACTGGAGCTGGAGTTTCAGACAGACTCAGACTTCAGTTCCTTCTTCACAAGTGTCGTCTTGGAAAAGAAAGGATGTAAAAGGACACACGAGCATTAAAGGGGTCATATGATTTCAACTTTTCCTTTCTCTTTGGAGTGTTACAAAGCTGTTAGTGCGTGGATAAGATCCTTAAAGCTGCAAAGACTAAAGTCTGAAACCAAAGACATATTCAGTAACATTTTCTATGAAGCCTGTGTTCATAATACATTATAAATATAATTTTATATAGTAAATGATTGAAAGCGGAGAACATGCACCATGTTTCAAACTATATATAAGTGGACAAATTTGAACAATTGTGAAGTTGTGAATAGATTAAGGGGCTGTTTACACAACATTTTCCTCCGAAAATGGGAAACTTTTAATGCATTTTGACACTTTGTTAACACAGCAACAGGTTTTGGGGACTGAAAACACATATTTTTGACAACAGGTTGCAAAGTGAACGTTTCACAAACAACACCATTTTCGTCTCCATGTAAACAACGGAAAACTGCAATTCATGGAAATCGGTACGTGTTAGAAATGTAGACATGCACGATACATGTCGGTTTTAAAGGCAAGTGCGGACATACACAACAATGGAAGTCTGGATTTACTTCATCAATGTTACAACCAACAGCGAGTCACATCATTAACATCAAATAATTGACACTTCCCTTCAGGTACTTTTTATTAATCAGTAAGTGCGCCAACTACTGGCATACAAAATACAGTGCTTTTACACGTTTGTTGTGGATATGTCTAAGCGCAAATTGTTGCTGTGTATACATGAAACTTTTAAAAGCGCAAATGAAAGACTTTTCCATTTTTGACTACATCGTCGTTGTGTTAGTGTACTATTAAACTGCTCTCACCTTCTCCATAGACCTCCACCTCACAAAGAGTAAGATACTGTGAATTTACAGAAATGAACAGATTGACGTATCGACCCTCCATATCGTTACATGTGAAGGTGGAGGAAGCGCCAGCTGGAATACTAGGAATCACAGCACATCTAAAGAGAGATGGAGAAAACCTCATTCAGACTTCATATGTGTTTCAGGGGTTGTTTATGGATATGAAGTCACTGAAAGAGGATCTCACCTGGGATTGTTGTTGCCGTTGTTCTCCAAAGAGTTTCCGATGTGAATCTCAGCTTTTATTCGTTCTGGACAGCAGTCTAGTCTGTTTGTGACGACCACTCTATTAACTCTGTACACAGAGCCCAGATCAAGCCTCCACCATGGGTTAGTCTGAGTATCGGTTGAGGAACACAATGTCGATGGCTGTATAAAACCTGGATTGAAGTCAATGGCTTGTTCAGCAGACCAGCTTCCATAGGTGGATGATTGTGTGGCGGTTCTTCCTATCGCCAAATTACCTTTAAAATTATGCATTTTATGCAACATTATGTAAAAAAATGGTTTTAGTCAGCTTATTTTATACACTTTGCATTTCTTAGGAATGCATTTCTGTCAGGGCTGTCTGATCTGGTCCAGTCTTGACGAAGTCACTGAAATATCTCAACACCTGGCAGCTGTATTTGCAGCAAAAACCTAGCAATGTACAAAACTGGTGTAGGCTTACTGGTTTTATTAACTTATTCCAAATATGTTCATTATATCATGAAATATCCTGATTCTCAAATATGTATAGGTAAATGCATTTTGCAGAGATCATGTTAGGTAATCTATAATGAGTGATGGACAAAGTGTCTGTAAGTACTACATATTTACCACACATATACATTAACAAGTACAGTTTCTAATCGGTTACCATGTACCTGTAAGTAATCGTTCTGACCCACATTCACCTGCACGTTTCTTATTTGTTACCATGTACTTACAATTCAGGTGAGTACCTTTTTAACACTAGTTACTAGTTAGCATTTAGTTTTAACACTAATTTGCCTGCAGGTACACAATATTTACCATGAGTGTAAGTACACGTACTGTAAAATAAAGTGCTACCAAAACTAGTCAATGAAGTGAGAATAAGTCAAATTGGTCAAAATGGTGCAGAACAAGTTGTTAAGTACTTCTGAATTACCTGAGATAACGTAGACTCCCACTTCACAGAGAGTAAGAATCTTTGAGTCTCCAGGAATATTCACCGTAACATAGCGTCCCTCCATCCCATCACACGAGTAGCTGTAGGTAGCTCCCGCTGGAATAGAAGAAACTACAGCACATCTGGAGAAAGATGAAAGGGTTGTAATTTTTTTCTTCTCTTACCCCTGAACTGCTGCCATTTTAGAAAGATAACCGTCTGATTATCATAGCTAAACCATTTTTGAATGGATTTTTGATGTATAACGGTGTAAATCTATGCTAGCAATTTAACACATCCTTGGTGAATAAAAGTCTTAATGTCTTTTAAAAAACAGCAGTGAACAGCCTCGGACAGCAGTGTATATTGTTATAAATCTTAAATAAATGGTGTCCTTTAACCTTTTATTGATCAAAGAATCCTGAAAAAAAATTATCATGGGCTCCCATAAAAAATAAAACGGAACAACATTATAAAACATTAACAACATTATTAAACAACATTAACAACATTATTAAACAACATTATTAAAGCGGTTACTGGCAGGTACCTCTCTCTAAACATTCTCAAGCCAAAACTGCTTTTTCTACCCCCAGTGGCCACTGGCAATACGGACCCTTCCCTTTGGTCTTCACGGGGCCCCAGCAACCTTCCAGCACATGATGAAGCGTCATCTTACGGCTGCACCAGAATTACGCGCGGCCTACCTTGGCGACGTCGTGATCCACTCGGAGACCTGGGAGGATCACCTGGAGCTTTTGCGGAGGGGTGCTGTCTGAACTCCGGCGGGCTGGGCTCACAGCCAACCCCAAGAAATGTCATCTGGCGCTCTTCGAAGCAAGGTACCTGGGTTTTCAAGTTGGGAGGGGTCTCATTCGTCCCCAAGAGAAAAAGGTGGAAGCAGTACAGAACGCACCTCGGCCCCTCACCAAGACCCATGTACGTTGCTTTCCTGGGGTTGGCGGGCTACTATAGATGTTTTATCCCTAACTTCTCCTCTTTAGCTGCCTCCCTATCAGACCTGACCAGGAAGGGGCAGCCAGAGAAGGTGAACTGGACACCCACCACGGAGAAGGCCTTCCAGGAGATCAAGACTGCACTGACCTCGGAACCAGTGCTCCGAGCCCCAGACTTCAGCTGCCCTTCCTGTTACAGACGGATGCCTCCGACACGGGACTGGGAGCAGTCCTATCCCAGATCCAGGAGGGAGAGGAGCATCCCGTCTTATACATCAGCCCGAAAGCTGACCCCGGCCGAGAGAAACTATGCTGCAGTAGAAAAGGAAGCCCTGGCCGTCAAGTTTACCTTACCTGAGGATAAACTGAATAAGGTAGAAGGTGCAGGAGATTTGCGCACCATAAAACAAATATATATATATATATATATATATATATATATATATATATATATATATATATATATATATATATATATATAGATGCCTCATTAGCAACGTATATGTAAGCCATCCGCCATATTGACTTGATGTCAATATACATTTATATAAGATGGCGCCGCGAATGGCAGCCTCAGTGCTTCGCTCTCAAGTGCTCGTATTGTTTTTGTTAGTTTTTCCTGTTTTTTGTTTATCAAACACCATTGTTTTTACCAGGGATGAACTGCTGATCATTCGGCAGACCACTCCGCAAAATATCTCACCGGTCTTTGATTATTCCGACGTCTTGTTGAACATCGTAGTTAGCGGGGCAGCGGAGCTGGTCAAAAGCCCAAGGCCGCGCAGACGGGGGAAACAGGCCGGCGCTTGTGAAACTCAGACAACGCGGACTCCGAACGCCATTGCCCAGCATTCAATTGGCGAACCTCCACTCTCTACCCAACATAATGGACGAACTTCTTCTGCTTACCCAGACTAACAGGGATTTCTCAAACTCTGCTGCTCTGTGTTTCATGGAAACCTGGCTAAACGATGCAATTCCAGACAGCGCATAAAGTCTGTCGGGCTTTCAGCTGCTTAGAGCGGATTGTGTCGCAGAATTAACAGTGAAATCGCGCGGTGGCGGGACGTGCTTTTACGTCAATGAAAGGTGGTGTACAGATGTAACTGTGTTAAAGAAGATGTGTTGCAACAATGTAGAAGCACTCTTCATTAACTGCAAGCCTTTCTACTCGCTGCGGGAGTTTTGCTTGTTTATTCTGGTGTGTGTTTACATCCCTCCGCAAGCGCACGTGAGTCTGGCTTTACAAAAACTCGCCGATCTGATCACAGAGACTGAGCAACAACACCCGGACTCTGTTTTAATCATTCTCGGGGACTTTAATAAAGCCAATCTCTCACGTGAACTGCCAAAATTCAGACAGCACGTTACCTGTCCAACCAGGGACCGTAACATACTGGATCACTGCTACACCGTAATAAAGGATGCTTATCACTCCGTCCAACGAGCTGCCCTGGGACTCTCTGATCACTGTTTGGTCCATCTCATACCGACCTACAGGCAAAAGCTGAAATCAGCTAAACCTGTTCTTAGGACTGTAAAAAGATGGACTAATGAAGCAGAGTGGGATTTACAAACCTGCTTTTCTCTCACTGATTGGACTGTCTTTGAAGCTGCTGCCACAGATCTGGACGAGCTCACAGAAACGGTAACATCATATATTAGTTTCTGTGAGGACATATGTATTCCTACCAGGACTTATTTAACTTACAACAATGACAAACCATGGTTCACTGCTAAACTCAGTCAGCTCCGTCAAGCCAAAGAAGATGCTCGCAGGATAGGGGACAGAGCCTTGTATAAGCAGGTCAAGTACACACTAGAAAAGGAGATCAGAGTGGCGAAGAGGAATTATTCTGAAAAGCTTTGCACCCAGTTCTCCTCTAGTGACACAGCTTCTGTGTGGAAAGGTCTGAAAGACATCACCAATTACAAGGCACCATCCCCCAGCACTGTGGCAAATCAACAACTGGTAGACGACCTGAACGAGTTCTACTGCAGGTTTGAAAAGGAACCATTCTCACCTCCTGTAATCCCCCTCTCCCCCACACCTGCCCTTCAACTCAGCGAAGATGACGTGTGCCAGGTCTTCAGGAAGAACAAAAGAAGAAAGGCACCAGACCCAGACGGTGTTACTCCAGCCTGTCTTAATTCCTGTGCTGACCAACTGGCCCCCATCTTCACTCAGATCTTCAACAGATCATTGGAGCTGTGTGTAGTACCTTCATGCTTCAAACGCTCCACCATCATCCCCATCTCAAAGAAACCCAAAATTAATGGACTTAATGATTTCAGACCCGTGGCTCTAACGTCGGTGGTCATGAAATAATTTGAAAAACTGGTTCTGGGTTATCTGAAGGACTTTACAGGACCCCTACTGGACCCCCTGCAGTTTGCGTACAGAGCAAACAGGTCAGTGGACGATGCAGTCAATATGGGACTGCACTATGTTCTGCAACACCTAGACTGACCAGGGATTTATGTGAGGATCCTGTTTGTGGACTTCAGTTCGGCCTTCAACACCATCATACCAAATCTCCTCCACCCCAAACTAACCCAGCTCTCGGTGCCCACCTCCGTCTGTCAGTGGATCAGCAGCTTCCTGACAGACAGACAGCAGGTAGTGAGGCTGGGAAAATTCTCATCCAGCACCCGCACAACCAGCACTGGAGCCCCTCAGGGTTGTGTCCTCTCCCCACTGCTCTTCTCCCTCTACACGAATGACTGCACCCCTAAAGACGCCTCTGTCAAACTCCTGAAGTTTGCAGATGACACCACAGTCATCGGCCTCATACAGGACGGTGACGAGTCTGATTACAGACAGATGCTTTCAAGATGGCGCCGCGAATGGCAGCCTCGGTGCTTAGCTCTCAAGTGCTCGTGTTGTTTTTGTTAGTTTTTCCTGTTTTTTGTTTATCAAACACCATCGTTTTTACCAGGGATGAACTGCTGAACATTCGCAGACCACTCCATAAAAATATCTCACCGGTCTTTGATTATTCCGACGTCTTGTTGAACATCGTAGTTAGCGGAGCAGCGGTGCTGGTCAAAAGCCCAAGGCGCGCAGGCGGGGAAGCGGGCGGCACGCTTGTGAAACTCAGACAACATGGACTCCGAACGCCGTTGCCCAGCATTCACTTGGCAAACCTCCGCTCTCTACCCAACAAAATGGACGAACTTCTTCTGTTTACCCGGACTAACAGGGATTTCTCAAACTCTGCTGCTCTGTGTTTCACGGAAACCTGGCTAAACGATGCAATTCCAGACAGCGCATTAAGTCTGCCGGGCTTTCAGCTGTTTAGAGCGGATCGCGTCGCAGAATTAACGGGGAAATCGCGCGGCGGCGGGACGTGCTTTTACATCAATGAAAGGTGGTGTACAGATGTACAGATGTGGACGAGCTCACAGAAACTATAACATCATATATTAGTTTCTGTGATCCTTGTGGATCCTTGTGATCCTTCTGTGGTCATGAAATCATTTGAAAAACTGGTTCTGGGTTATCTGAAGAACTTTACAGGACCCCTACTGGACCCCCTGCAGTTTGCGTACAGAGCAAACAGGTCAGTGGACAATGCAGTCAATATGGGACTGCATTATGTTCTGCAACACCTAGACAGACCAGGGACTTATGTGAGGATCCTGTTTGTGGACTTCAGTTCGGCCTTCAACACCATCATACCAAATCTCCTCCACCCCAAACTAACCCAGCTCTCAGTGCCCACCTCCGTCTGTCAGTGGATCAGCAGCTTCCTGACAGACAGACAGCAGGTAGTGAGGCTGGGAAAATTCTCATCCAGCACCCGCACAACCAGCACTGGAGCCCCTCAGGGTTGTGTCCTCTCCCCACTGCTCTTTCTCCTCTACACGAATGACTGCACCTCTAAAGATGCCTCTGTCAAACACCTGAAGTTTGCAGACGACACCACAGTCATCGGCCTCATACAGGACGGTGACGAGTCTGCTTACAGACAGGAGGTCAAAGAGCTGGCTGAGTGGTGCAGTCTGAATAACTTGGAGCTCAACGCACTCAAAACAGTAGAGATGATAGTGGACTTCAGGAGGAACTCCCCTACACTCCCCCCACTCACCATCATGGACAGCACTGTGGCAACAGTGGAGTCATTCAGGTTCCTGGGCACCACAATCTCCCAGGACCTGAAGTTGGACACTCACATTGACTCCATTGTTAAAAAGGCCCAGCAGAGATTGTACTTCCTTCGTCAGCTGAGGAGTTCAACCTGCCACAGGAGGTGCTGAAACAGTTCTACTCGGCCATCATACAATCCATCCTCTGCACTTCCATAACTGTCTGGTTCAGCTCAGCTACCAACTATGACCTCAGAAGACTACAGAGGGTAGTCAGGACTTCTAAGAGAATCATTGGTACAACCCTCCCCACTCTCCAAGAACTGTACCTATCCACATTAAAAAAAAGGGTTAAGAAAATCACTCTGGACCCCTCACATCCCGCACACTCCATCTTCGAACTGTTGCCGTCTGGTCTCCGCTACAGAGCACTGAGTACCAGGACAGCCAGACACAGGAACAGTTTCTTCCCCCAGGCAGTCCATGTCATGAACACTTGAGGACACTTATTTATTTAACATACAGATTTGCACACAACACTGCACAAAAATAATTCACTTGAATGTTTATAGTATATATTTTTATTTTTTTCTATTTTTTATATTTGCTGTGTTGCACATTTATTTTTATTTTTTGTATGTTGTACATAATTCTCTTTATATCTGTCTTGTCTTGTTATTGTGTTGCACTGTAGAGTTTTTGTCACTAAAACAAATTCCTCGTATGTGCAAACATACCTGGCAATAAAGTGATTCTGATTCTGATTCTGAGGTCAAAGAGCTGGCTGAATGGTGCAGTCTGAACAACTTGGAGCTCAATACGCTCAAAACAGTGGAGATGATAGTGGACTTCAGGAGGAACCCCCCTGTACTCCCCCCACTCACCATCATGGACAGCACTGTGGCAACAGTGGAGTCATTCAGGTTCCTGGGCACCACAATCTCCCAGGACCTGAAGTGGGACACTCACATTGACTCCATTGTTAAAAAGGCCCAGCAGAGATTGTACTTCCTTCATCAGCTGAGGAAGTTCAACCTGCCACAGGAGCTGCTGAAACAGTTCTACTCGGCCATCATACAATCCATCCTCTGCACTTCCATAACTGTCTGGTTCAGCTCAGCTACCAACTATGACCTCAGAAGACTACAGAGGGTAGTCGGTAGTCAGGACTTCTGAGAGAATCATTGGTACAACCCTCCCCACTCTCCAAGAACTGTACCTATCCACATTAAACAAAAGGGTTAAGAAAATCACTCTGGACCCCTCACATCCCGCACACTCCATCTTCAAACTGTTGCCGTCTGGTCGCCGCTACAGAGCACTGAGTACCAGGACAGCCAGACACAGGAACAGTTTCTTCCCCCAGGCAGTCCATGTCATGAACACTTGAGGACACTTATTTATTTAACATACAGATTTGCACATAACACTGCACAAACATAATTCCTGTTACACTTGAATGTTTATAGTATATATTTTTATTTTAATTTTTTCTATTTTTATTTTTGCTGTTGCACATTTTATATTTTGTATATTGTACATAATTCTCTTTATATCTGTCTTTTCTTGTTATCGTGTTGCACTGTAGAGTTTTTGTCACTAAAACAAATTCCTCGTATGTGCAAACATACCTGGCAATAAAGTGATTCTGATTCTGATTCTGATGACAGGAATCACTGAATATTCGAAAGATGTCACACTCACGCATAGAGAAGGTCTGCGATTCTGTGTGAACCTCCAGTATGGTGAATGACGTCAAATTGATTCCAACATGGTGGCCGCATCTTTGAGCCTAGAACAGTCCAACGGGGCGTCTATTGAATTGGGTCTGTCTTGTTCACATTATCCCCATCGGTCTTATTATATGCATTAAAAGGAAGGACAGAGAGGCATCCGGAACAGATGCCCGAGCCACCTCAGCTGGCCTCTCTCGATGTGGAGGAGTAGCAGGTCTACTCCGAGCACCTCCCGAGTGACTGAACTCCTCACCCTATCTCTAAGGGAGCGCCCAGCCACCCTATGGAGGAAACTCATTTCGGCCGCTTGTATCCGGGATCTCGTCCTTTCGGTCATGACCCAAAGCTCATGACCATAGGTGAGAGTAGGAAAGAAGTTTGACCGGTAAATCGAGAGCTTCGCCTTGCGGCTCAGCTCCTTCTTCACCATGACAGACCAGTACAGCGACGACGCATTACTGCAGAGGCTGCACCGATCCGTCTGTCGATCTCTCGTTCCATCCTTCCCTCACTCGTGAACAAGACCCCAAGATACTGAAACTCCTCCACCTGAGGCAGGAACTCCCCACCAACCTGAAGGGGGCAAGCCACCCTTGTCCGACTGAGAACCATGGCCTCAGACTTAGAGGTGCTGATTCTCATCCCAGCCGCTTCACACTCAGCTGCAAACCGCACCAGCGCACACTGTAGGTCTTGGCCAGATGCAGCCAACAGAACAACATCATCAGCAAAAAGCAGAGAAGCTATTCTGTGGTCACCAAACCAGACCCCCTCTGGCCCCCGGCTGCGCCTAGAAATCCTGTCCATAAAAATAATGAACAGGACCGGTGACAAAGGGCAGCCCTGTCGGAGTCCAACATGCACTGGGAACAAGTCTGACTTAATGCCGGCAATGCGAACCAAGCTCCTGCTCTGATCATACAGGGATCGGACAGCCCTTAGCAAAGGGCCCTTACCCCATATTCCCAAAGCACCCCCCACAGGACACTACGAGGAACCTGGTCGAATGCCTTCTCCAAATCCACAAAACACATGTGGACTGGTTGGGCAAACTCCCAGGAACCCTCCAGCATCCTGAAGAGGGTATAGAGCTGGTCCAGTGTTCCACGTCCAGGACGAAACCTGCATTGTTTCTTCATTGAGGTTCAACTATCGGACGGATTCTCCTCTCCAGTACCTCTCCATAGACTTTCCCAGGAGGCTGAGAAGTGTGATTCCCCTATAGTTGGAGCACACCCTCCGGTCCCCTTCTAAAAAGAGGAACCACCACCCCGGTCTGCCAGTCCAGAGGCACCGTCCCCCGCGTCCATGCGATGCTGCAGAGGCGTGTCAGCCAAGACAGCCCTACAACATCCAGAGACCCTGGTGCCTTGCCACCGAGGAGCTTCTCAACAACCTCAGTGACCTCAGCCAGGGTGATGGTCGAGCCCCCCAGGTCCCCGGCCTCTGCTCCTCAGTGGAAGACAAGTTGGCGGGATTGAGGAGATCCTTAAAGTATTCTTTCCACCGCCCGACAATATCCCCAGTCGAGGTTAGCAGGTTCCCACCAGCACTGTATATGGTGTTGGCAGGGCACTGCTTCCTTTTCTGAGGCGTCTGACGGTTTGCCAGAACCTCTTTGAGGCCGTCCGATAGTCATTTTCCATGGCCTCCCCGAACTCCTCCCAGACCCGAGTTTTTGCCTGCACAACCACCCGGCCAGCGGTCCGCTTGGCCCACCTGTACCTGTCAGCTGCCTCAGGAGTCCCATGAGCCAACCAGGCCCGATAGGACTCCTTCTTCAGCTTGACGGCATCCCTTACTTCCGATGTCCACCATCGGGTTCAGGATTGCCGCCACGACATGCACCAGAGACTTTACGGCCACAGCTCCGGACGGCTGCATCGACCAAAGAGGTAGAGAACATAGTCCACTCGGACTCAATGTCTCCAGCCTCCCTCGGGATCCGGTCAAAGCTCTGCCGGAGGCGGGAGTTGAAGATCTCCCTGACAGGGGTCTCTGCCAAACGTTCCCAACAGACCCTCACGGTGCGTTTGGGCCTGCCAAGTCTGTCTGGCCTCCTCCCCCGCCAATCAATCAATCAATCAATCAATCATTTTTATTTATATAGCGCTTTTAACAACACAGGTTGCATCAAAGCACTGTACAGTATAATGACAGGGATATATAGTGACGAGAGTGACCAATTTCTTATTAAATGCAGAGACGGTCTCTGTAGTCAATTCAACGATAGTCACTAGAAGTTAAGTGTCCCCAACCAAGCAAGCCAGAGGCGACAGCGGCAAGGAAACAAAACCCCATGCATACAGAATGGAGAAAAAAAAACCTTGGGAGAAACCAGACTCAGTTGGGGTCAGTTCTCCTCTGACCGGACGCCCAGCACTTAACCTCCAGTTCAATTTTAAACGCAGCTGTGTCAGATAGTGTAAATGACTTAGTGTGTGCGTGTGTGTGTGTGTGCATCAGGATCTGGTGATCTGTCGACGGGCGCATCTAGGTTTTCTGGTCTCTGATGAACATAATCTCTGGGTGCTGATCCACCATCTAGTCTGGATACAAACTGTGAAAACAGATTGAGAAAGAAACAGGACTAATATTAGCGTAGATGCTATTCTTTTACGATGTCACAAGTACATCGTATTTTAGGAGTAGTGTTCCCGGTTCCAGCAAATCTAAGTAATGCAGCCTAAAAATCCTTTAACGGATTTGAATAATAAAAGATGTGTTGGTGTGTTATGTGTAGGCTAAGTTAAAAGATGTGTCTTTAATCTAGATTTAAACTGGCAGAGTGTGTCTGCTTCCCGAACAGAGTTAGGAGATTGTTCCAGAGTTTAGGTGCTAGATAGGAAAATGATCTGCCGCCCGCAGTTGATTTTGATATTCTAGGTATTATCAAATGGCCAGAGTTTTGAGAACGCAGCGGACGTGCAGGACTATAATGTGATAAGAGCTCGCTCAAGTATTGAGGAGCTAAACCATTCAGGGCTTTATAGGTAATTAATAGGATTTTAAAATCTATTCGATGTTTGATAGGGAGCCAGTGCAGTGTTGACAGAACTGGGCTAATGTGATCATACTTCCTAGTTCTAGTAAGGACTCTGGCTGCTGCGTTTTGGACTAGCTGAAGTTTGTTTATTAAGCGTGCAGAACAACCACCCAATAAAGCATTGCAATAATCTAACCTTGAGGTCATAAGCGCATGAATTAATATTTCTGCATTAGAGGTTGAAAGCATAGGTCGTAATTTAGATTTATTTTTAAGATGGAAAAACGCAGTTTTACAGATGCTAGAAACATGATTTTCAAAGGAAAGATTGCGGTCAAACAGCACACCTAGGTTCCTAACTGATGATGAAGAATTAACAGAGCAGCCATCAAGTGATAGGCTGTGTTCTAGATTATTATATGTGGGGTTTTTAGGTCCAATTATTAGCACCTCTGTTTTTTCAGAATTTAACATTAAGAAGTTACTCATCATCCAGCTTTTTATATCGACTATGCATTCTGTTAGATTCTCAATTTGGTGTGTATCACCAGGCTGCGCTGAAATATAGAGCTGAGTATCATCAGCATAGCAGTGAAAGCTAACACCATGACTCCTGATAATATCTCCCAGAGGTAACATGTAAAGGTTGAAAAGTAACGGTCCTAGCACTGAGCCTTGAGGAACTCCATATTTCACTTTTGATCGATATGATACCTCCTCATTTAATGCCACAAACTGATAGCGGTCAGATAGATATGATGTAAGCCATGCTAAGGCGCTTCCTCTAATGCCAACATAGTTTTCTAGTCTATCCAAGAGAATGTTGTGATTGATAGTATCGAATGCTGCGCTAAGATCTAATAGCACTAATAACGAGATAAAACCACGATCAGATGATAGAAGCAAGTCATTAGTAACTCTAATGAGAGCAGTCTCAGTACTATGGTACGGTCTAAAACCTGATTGGAAATCCTCACAGACACCATTTTTTTCTAAAAAGGAATACAGTTGTGAGGATACTACCTTTCTAGTATCTTTGACAGAAAAGGGAGATTAGAGATTGGTCTGTAATTTACTAAGTCTTTGGGATCAAGATGTGGTTTCTTAATGAGAGGTTTAACTACAGCCAGTTTAAAGGTTTTGGGAACATATCCTAATGACAATGATGAATTAATAATGTTCAAAATAGGATCTATTACTTCTGGAAGCAGATCTTTTAATAGTTTAGATGGAATAAGGTCTAACATACATGTTGCTGGTTTAGATGATTTAACAAGTTTGTACAAGTCTTCTTCTCCTATAATAGAGAAAGAGTGTAATTTTTCCTCAGGGATCTAAAGCTCATTATCTGATGTGAAACTGTAGTTGACGGCTGCATAGTTACAATTTTATCTCTGATGGTATCAATCTTAGAAGTAAAGAAATTCATGAACTCATTGCAGCTATACTCTTGGGGCATATTAGCACCTGCTGATGCTTTATTTTTGTTAATTTAGTCACTGTACTGAATAAATACCGGGGTTGTGTTTGTTTTCTTCTAAAAGGGATGAAAAATAATCAGATCTTGCTATTTTTAATGCTTTTCTGTATGACAGCATACTCTCCCGCCAGGCAATACGAAATACTTCTAATTTGGTTTTTCTCCACCTGCGCTCCATTTTCCGGGCTGCTCTCTTTAGGGTGCGTGTGTTGTCATTATACCATGGAGTCAGATTGTTTTCTTTTATCTTTTTAAGTGCAAAGGAGCAACTGTATCTAAAGTGCTAGAAAAAGAGAGTGCATAGTTTCTGTTACATCATCAAGTTTTTGCATCGTATTGGATGAACTAAGGAATTGAGATAAGTCAGGAAGGTTATTTAGAAAGCTTTCTTTTGTGGTGGAGGTGATGGTTCTACCATACTTGTAATAAGGTGCAGAGTTTACAGGTTTAACTATACAGAGTTCACACAAGACTAGATAGTGATCTGAAATGTCATCACTTTGCTGCAGTACTTCAACCATTTTAACATCTATTCCATGTGACAGTATTAGATCTAGAGTATGATTTTGACAATGAGTAGGTCCAGAGACGTGTTGTCTAACCCCAATGGAGTTTAAAATGTCTAAGAAAGCTGATCCTAATGAGTCTTTTCATTATCAACATGGATATTAAAATCGCCAACAATTAAGACTTTATCTGCGGCCAGTACTAACTCAGTTAGAAAATCAGCAAATTCTTTGATGAAATCTGTGCTGTGCCCTGGTGGCCTGTATACAGTAGCCAGTACAAACATGACAGAAGATTTATCACTAGCACATGATTCTGTAGATAATGTTATATGCAGCACCAAAACTTCAAATGAGTTATACTTAAAGCCTGCCCTCTGAGAAGTACTAAGAATATTGTTATAAATTGTAGCAACACCTCCCCTCTACCTTTTAAACGTGGCTCATTTTTATAGAAATAATTTTGGGGGTAGATTCATTTAGAGTAATATAATCATCTGGTTTTAGCCAGGTTTCTGTCAAACAAAGCAAATCTAGCTTCTGATCATTGATCAAATCATATACATAAAGTGCTTTTGTGGAAAGTGATCTAATATTTAGCGAGCCAAGTTTTATCGTTTGCTTATTTGAATTATAGGTAGTTTTAATTTGTTGGACATTAATTAAATTATTGCTTTTGATTAGGTTTGGACGTTCTCTGCATATTCTAATTCGGGGAACAGACACAGTCTCTATAGTGTGATATCTAGGTGAAAGAGTCTCTATGTGCTGAGAATTAACTGCCTTCTGTGACGTGAGGCAGCTAGCAGACGGTCGGTTTAGCCGGTCTGTCTGCTTCCTGACCTGGGCACTAGTTGGTCATGTTGGAGCTATAAGACTATATGCCATATTTCTAGATAAATGCCATATTTCAATGGATCCAACTCACCACCAGGTGATGATCAGTTGACAGCTCTGCCCCTCTCTTCACCCGAGTGTCCAAGACATGCGGCCGGAGATCGGATGATACAACCACAAAGTCGATCATCGACCTCCGCCCTAGGGTGTCCTGATGCCACGTGCACTGGTGGACACCCTTATGCTTGAACATGGTCTTCGTTATGGACAGACCGTGACTAGCACAGAATTCCAACAACAGAACCCTCCTCAGGTTTAGATCAGGGGGGCCGTTCCTCCCAATCACGCCTCCAGGTGTCACTAGCATTACCAACGTGAGCGTTGAAGTCCCCCAGCAGGACGACAGAGTCCCCGGTTGGAGCACTTTCCAGGACCCCTCCCAAGGACTCCAAGAAGGCCGGGTACTCTACACTGCCATTCGGCCCGTAGGCACAAATGACAGTGAGAGTCCTCCCCCCAACCCGAAGTCGCAGGGAGGCGACCCTCCCGTCCACCGGGTTAAACTCCAACACGTGGCGGCTAAGCTGGGGAGCTATGAGCAAGCCCACACCAGCCTGCCGCCTCTCACTGTGGGCAACACCAGAGTAGTAAAGAGAGTCCAGCCCCTTTCGAGGAGATGGGTTCCAGAGCCCAAGCAGTGCGTGGAGGTGAGCCCGACTATATCTAGCCGGTATCTCTCGACCTCCCGCAACAACTCAGGCTCCTTCCCCCCCAGAGAGATGACGTTCCATGTCCCTAGAACTAGATTCTGAGTCCAGGGGTTGGGTTGTCGAGGTCCCCGCCTTCGACTGCTACCCAAACCACAAGGCAGGTAAATAAAAATTAATTAATAAATTTTGGTATACATTGCAGCACATTATTAAAAACTGATCTGATTTCATGTTTATTGCTACTTACTCCCAAAAGTAAAAACTGCACTTGAAAAGAAAAGAGAATAACATTCCGAATCATTGCAAACTTGTAAGGAAGAGCTGAATGCGTCTTGCACGAGTGACTTCCTGTTTGAACAGAATGTAATAAGAAAAAAGATATGCATGTGAAAGGAGAATGTATGTGTGTGAAAGCAAAAATGTATGTTTGTTTTAGGACAATGTGTGAGTGAAAATAGAAATGTAGCTAAGTGTAAGGAGAATGTTTGTACGCCCCTCGTACATATTTACTGGATCTTAAACAAACCGCTACTAATACAGACCTGCCAACCTATACTCATTTTGACTTCAAAGCAGGCTGGTAGCCTACGATTTGTTATTCTAAACTATGCAAAAACCTGGTGGCACCTTTGTGCATGCACAGCAATGAAAGAGGACTTTGACCAATCAGAGCGCTGGGTTCATTCCTTATCTAGCAAGCGGAGGACCATATACACGGTACTTCCACCTTCTTAAGGTGTGGAAAGTTAAGTTGATGTGATGGTTTTGATGCAGCATGCAGTTGGATTGATATAGTTGCACTAGATCTGGATCTTTTAAATGAAAACGATCTCGGTCGTGTCTAATAAACCTTTGGACAATTGGTTGAATCCATGCCAAACTATTTTTGGACATTCTCATAACCAAACAGTCCTATAAAAAGACTACCAATATGGATCAAAAGTCAAAGCACAATATTTATATAACAATAAAGAAGTGTATTGACAAACTTAAGTGCTTGCATTTTATAAAATACAAATTATTTCAAAGCAGCTTTATGGAAATCGGTTAGCATTTTCAGTTTTATGAATCCGTAGTTTCAATTTTCACAATTTCATTGTGACCAACATTGAAGACTGAAGAATATCCCAGCAGGTAAAATGAAGAACGTCAAAGCTGATCTGAAGTTTAGGTTTCTCCATCGTCATCATCTCTTTCTTGCAGCACATTGAGCTGTAAATAAAAGTTCATTACATCATAAAACGCAATTTTATCTGTAATATGCAGATTGTAATAATTGTACAGCTATTTTCTTTGTTTTTCAGTGTTTGTATGAATAAACTCACCTGGTGAAGATTCCTTTTGCATTACTTCCTTTTTGGGCGGTTGAGTCCACTGCAGCGTCACGTCAGAAAACCCTCGTTGCTCCAGAGCAGACCGAAGCTGAAACGAGCAGATCTCTTAAAACTGCTATCGGTGCACATAGATTTCTGCATGTTTCCGTCTCTCACCTGGGACAGGAGCTGGGCTATCATTGCAGGTTCAGACAGACTAGAACTGGACTTCAGATTTAACTTCACAAACGTTTTCTTCAGAACAGGACCTAAAAGAGTGACACAAGAGCGAGCATACATGGACGAAAGGGAGAAGAAAACGCTAAATGCAAATCATGAAAACAAACAATGTATTGTGACTAAAATATCTTTAGCAATTTAGTGAAAATGTATGTCTTAAGATTACATAGATGCGAGGTTGTGTAACGATGAAAAACTACGATAACAAAAAGGTTCAGGGGGCACGGTTTAGTGTCAAAAACAAATGCATTTTATGTGGTGACTGTTGAGAGCATCCAACTCTCGAACATTTTACATTTGACATTTTTAAACGATAGTTTTAATTCAAATAATATTATTAATGGTCCCCCAGAACTACATCTGCTTGTTTGCTCTGACCTTCTCCATAGACCTCCACCTCACACAGAGTAAGGATCTTTGAATCTCCAGGAATGAACAGATTGACGTATCGACCCTGCATATCGTTACATGTGAAGGTGGAGGAAGCGCCAGCTGGAATACTAGAAATCACAGCACATCTAAAGAGCGATGGAGAAAACCTCATTCAGACTTTATATGTGTTTCAGGGGTTGTTTATGGATATGAAGTCACTGAAAGAGGATCTCACATGGGGTTGTTGTTGCCATCGTTCTCCAAAGAGTTTCCGATGTGAATCTCAGCTCCGTTTATTCGTTCTGAACAGCAGTCTAGTCTGTTTGTGACGACGACTCTATTAACTCTGTACACAGAGCCCAGATCAAGCCTCCACCATGGGTTAGTCTGACTATAGGTTGAGGAACATGCTGGCCACGAAAGTGCGAAACCAGGATTAAAGTCAATGGCTTGTTCAGCGTACCAGACGGTATCTGTTGATGACTGCGTGACCGTTTTATCTGTTGCCAAGTTACCTGTAAGTTACACAGCATCAAGAAATGGTTTTAGTCAACTTATGTTATACTCTTTCAACGTGTTTGTTGTAGTTTTCTTCAATCTAGGAATGTGAAACAGAACAATGTTTCACCGCCAGTTATAAGCAGAAAACAGAAGACACATAAGAACTGCAAACAATATGCATTACTCTACACTTCAACGAAAATCTTTTTTAACAATCTAAAGAAAATAAAGAAATGCACTTAAAGGGTTTATATATCAAAAAATTTTAATTCTGTCATTATTTAGCCCTCATGTCATTCTAAACCTGTTAGATCTTCATTCATCTTCGGATTTTTTATGGAATTTTCAAAGACTGCATTGTGACTGAAAAGCTCCAAATCCCATAAACGTCTAAAATGATAGTTCTTCTCTAAATACATCAGTTTGACAGCTTGGGTATGAGTGTGAAATTGCTGACTTTAATCTGTCCAATCTGGCAACCATGTGCCCCCAGACTTAGGCAAGGCAAGGCAAGGACCTTCTGCACCTACTCCTGGGCTTTATCTGCTATTCCCAATTTAAGGAACCTTTGGTGCTCCAGGAGATCAGCATCCTCCAGCGCTTTGTGTAAAAGGCTGTCAAAACGGATTCCTGCGTTATTCCCAGAACAACAGTGGATGAAGTCACTATCACTGGACCTCGCTTGACCAGAGAGAACATAATTATCACTTATCCAAAGGTTGCAGTTTTTTGTTATTTTTTGTTCTTATTTCTTTGATGCATAATAAGGGTTTTCACCTGTATTCTTTCAGAGTAGCAACAGTTTATCTTTACAGATAACGTAGCTCTGATTGCTCTTGCATTTTATGCATCTTATGCACTTTCTCTCTATTTCATTCATGGTATTCGTTTGGTAGATGTTGATTACGCTTGTCTATCTTTTGTTAATAAAATCTGTTTAATCACACTTGTGTGTTCATTCAAGTCTGATATCCCACCAATCTTTCTTTTGTGACACATGGAGGATAGACTAGATAAATTACACATGATTTCCAGGAGATCCTTAAAGTTCCTCTTCTAAACAAAAATGCTATGATGCAAAACCTGTCAGGTTGCCGGTCAATCAAGCCCCCTCGTCAATTGTCTAAATATGGGCCTTATTCTGCCAAATTGTGCATTTCCTTTCTCCACTTCATAGTAATATGGAGGCACCGTCTGAATATATTCAGTAATATATTACTGTAAGTCTTTGGATATCGACTTGAGTGAAGTATATAAAAACTACTGTAATGAAATAAGAACGGCTCCAAAAAAAGCCAAATTCTCCTTAATTTACCTGTAAAAGTCACGTAGACTCCCACTTCACAGAGAGTAAGAATCATTGAAAGTCCACGAATATCCACAATAACATAGCGTCCCGTCAACCCAGCACACGAGTAGCTGGAGGTAGCTCCTCCTGGAATTGAAGAAACTGTGGCACATCTGGAGAAAAATAAGAGTCAGTTGCTCTTCTAAAATGTATTATATATATACTGTATATATATATATTTTTTTCTTTTGCAGACAAGCTATATTCGTAATTAGCATTATCGCATATAGAAAAGAAAGTTTTGTCGTTTATTTCTGCGTGATGCTTCAGAGAGAAATAGTGTCTCATGACCAAAGGAACCTCATTTAGCACTTGACCTATATGCCAAAATAGCACATGTATGTCTAGGAGATGTCTGTTAAAGACTGCTTGATCTACATCTGCTGTTTACACACAGCTGACAGACTTACTGAACCGCAAGTTTACACTAGAAATGTTTTGTAATGTATAGAATAAAAATAATAATTAGATTAAGAAAATGTATGGTTTGTACACTGCAAAAAATGACCATGATTTTAACAGAAAACAAGCAAAACAGTAAAAACATGTTAAATAGTTAACGGTAAATTTCTGTAAAATTTACAGGAAAAAACTCATTTATGTTCCCAAAATTGTTTGAATTTAGTTTTTTCTCATCGGTTATGTTTATTATGGTTATATGTTACATCTAATTTCGTTAAATCAATGTTAATTGTATATTTCAGTTTAGTTTCCATCACCATAATGGTGTTTAGTGTTTGTGTGAATGGCACCGAGCACCTTCTATATATGTTACTATTTAAAGGTTGCTTGTGATGGGCTTTGGTTTATCATGTGACTAATCACCACAAGCACTTCTTTTCTATGTATTTCAAAAGTACACAACAGATTTCAGCACTTTAATAGGTTGGTATATTAACGGTATGAAATTACGGTATTTTTTTAATAGAATTCTGGCAACTACAGCTGCCAGTTGTTCACCTATAAATTTTACAGATTTTTACAGTGTATATCTATACAAAATTGTATAAATATATATAGTGCAAAAATGATAAAACGATGGACCAGACCAATCTGTAGCTATCTATAAGAATGTCAAAGAGACTCACATTGGGTTGCTGAAAAGATGTAAAGAATTGTTTCCGATCCGAATCTCCGCCCCGTTTATCCTCTCTGGACAGCAGTCAGTCTGTTAGTGATGGTCACTCTGTTCACGCTGTAGGTCTTCATCAGGTCCAGCATCCACCACGGGTCAGTCTGTGTCTCTGTATGAGTGCAGGTGGAGCTCGACCCATCCAGAGCGTTTGTGGCAATCCAGCCGTAATCTGTTGTTGACTGAATAGGTGTGCCCCATGTCGCATTACGTTCACTGAAATATGTTTAATGGAAAAAACATAATTATATATTTATATTCTAATTGGACTTGATCTTGATTCACTGTAATGTTAGGAGAGTGGATCTTCAATATTGTAGAAGCTGGACAATAGCAAATCTTAGATGTCTCTGTCGAATTGGAAAGATTCAAACAGTTTTAGTCAACCCAGACTCATTGGAAATACGTTCCTCTGCAATCTTGTAATAAAAATGTTGTCAGTTTTACTGCCTTTAGTGTTCATTTTAACTGAAAACTGCAGTGTTTCATATGTATAGGTACTTTTTTTTTTTTGTTTGGCAGAACCTAGGCTGGTTTTAGTTGATGTAAAAATTTTAGGAATACCTTTTTCAAACTGGAATCAATCGGAAAAAAATAATAAATCCTAATTTGTCCTGCTGGGCAATCGAAGTCTTTGACATTTTACCATGTTCTGGAATATTTACGTTGCAGAGCCTATAAAATGTTTCACAGCAACACAAACATGAGGACAAAGATGCTATAGTGATTAACTGACAACATCTTACCTTCTCTTTCTGCCTTTGTTTGAATTGAGAAAAACCCTTTAAATGACAAACACAAAACAGTGCTTAGTATTTACATTTTTCTTCTATGTATAAACATATTTTTGGTCAAATTTACATTTGGTTAGCTAAAAGTTTACAAAGCCCCTGTGATGTAACCGAGCCCAGCAGCTCGGGGAGGGACGCAAATTCGTAAAAGGATGTAAAATGATGGCTCACTCGCAACAGCACTTCAGTGCAAAGTGCAGTTTTATTTACAGTGCAGAAGTATTGTCCACAGTGAGGGCTATATACAGGTGAACACAAAAACAAACCCAAAGTACCAAAGAAAATGAAAGGGAAAAATAATCCGGAAAACACTACAAGTATCAAACAGGTATCCACAATATACATCAAGGTTCAAACTGCTTGAGGCACCGCAGTAGCACTCTAAACATCGACTTGGTGAACAAGTCTCGTTCTGTAGTTTGGCCTCAGCTTAAATAGGCCAAACTCCGCCCCTTTTTGGGTAGTACCATTTGGGGACACAAATACCACCTCTATTTGGCACTTACTATTTATCACTGAGTATGACCCACTTTACATACAATCAACATGCAATCCTTTAACACGTATAACACTTTAACGCCATACATTTATTATACTATTGCCACAGGTAAATACACACATAAACACCTAATCATACATTGACAATGGTTTCGCCAGCTTCCGGTTGCGCGGCACAGAGCGGGAAGGACGTGACATTATAATCAGCCACCGCTCGTGCGCTCGGTTTGGCCAGCGCTAGCTTTCCCCAGAAGACTGACTACGCCCACACAGACAGACATCACAGAGACAAAACAGGACAAGTGTTATGTAAAATGTATGTAAATAATAAATACGGAGAAGTGCTGAAATGGGGGAATGTCCGTGCGCTATCACTATCGCGTGTGCACCCGCTACACTGATAGCGGCGACAGAAGGGAGGATGCAATGCGTGGATGAGGTAAACCGGAGTGTGTGCAGGTGTGTACGTGCAAGTGTAATGTAGTGCTGCTTCCCCAGCGGTGGCAGCTAATGTGACTTTATCACAGCCCCTAAAGGGACAAGGTGGTTTTTGCATTCTCTTGCAAACTAGTTGAATTTGGACAAACACTTCCTATATACCTGTATATGGTTCATACAGCTCTATGCCTTCACAATGGAGCACTTTATAATTTTATTTCGAACTTGAATTCAAGTATAAAGAAATGCAGTCAGTGTTGAATATAAGCTACTTAAACAATGACATTGTAAGACCAAATACAGTAGCCTATGGTGACAAACACTGTTGTTTTAACACAAAACCGTCCTCAGCGGGTTTACAGCAAGCTGTACGCAGACCTCCATTGCTGCACTGTCTCCCAAGCATTCTGTAGCTGGATAGTCCATTCCACTTATTTCCGAAATGAGAGCCACTGAAAATGAGGTGGATTATTATTAGTTTCTATTTTTGAAAAAAAAAAACAAATTCAGTTATGTCTGTGCAATTTACACCACACTGCTTTGTGAATGAGGGTCAGCGTTAAACGTGTTTTCCACAAAAGTGGCCCCTGAAGAAGGGAGCGGTGCCTGCTCGTGATCCAGCTACACCTCCAGAAGAAGAAAGTGCCACGCGTTAGTTTTCCAAATTGCCTTCCTGAAAGAGCTTCTTGGAACTCTGTGAGGCCAGTGTTGCTAAAGCCACCATTGTAATATATGTAGAATCAGAAGACTGACTTTTAAACCGAATACATTTTCTGCAAACATAACAGACATTTTCCATCTTCCACATTTTCAATAAAGGGCATCTTGGCATATTCCCTAAAAACAGGTTATTAAAAATTCTGTAAGGTATTTTGAGTTGGATTTCACATACACACTGTAAGGAGGAGGCGGAAGCCGATTGCGAATCCATTTGCAGATGTTTATTAGAAACACACACACAGATGAGAATGGTCAAATGCAAGCAAGGGTTGGCAACAGTAGTATCAGTCCGGAAGGCAAACATACACAAAGGGATATCCGTGGGCAAAGTCGAATGAAGGCAAAGGTCAACAACAAAGTTCAATGGTGATAGGTTACCGTAACAAACAAGGAAGATCCGTAAAGCAGTGAGTCGATGAAGCAAACAATGGTCATACACAATGGAAGTCAATAGAAACAATAGGTAAACGGCAGTAAGGCAGACAGGCTGGCAATACTTCGCGTAGAGCGGTTAAATAGCCCAAACCCGGGAGTAGTAGCAGAGGGCGCGGCTCGGGTCAGTACTCGGGAGAGGGCCTCTGCTGGCTGGATGTTACAGAACTCCCCCCTCTAGGAGCGACTCCTGGAGCTTTTCGTGGACGTCCTCGTGGGCACCCCTGTGGTTGTGGTTGGTCCTGGACAGAATCTTGTGGTTGATTTCGTGGGCGTCCCCGTGGTCGTGGTTGGTTCTGGGCAGAATCTTGTGGTTGGTCTCGTGGTTGTTCTCGTGGCCGTGGTTGGTCCTGGGCAGAATCTCGTGGTTGGATTCGTGGGCGTCCCCGTGGTCGTGGTTGGTCCTGGGCAGAATCTCGTTGTGGATTACGTGGTCTTCCCTAGGCGAGGTGCTGGACGATCGGGTCTGGCTCTGTGGAACTCCTCAATAAGGGATGGATCCAAAATGTCCTGAGCGGCTACCCAGGATCTCTCCTCTGGTCCATAACTCTCCCAGTCCACCAAGTACTGGAGCCGACCCCCTCGTCTCCGCGAGTCCAGTAGTTCGCTCACTTGATATGCGGGGTTCCCGTCAATCTCAAGTGGCGGCGGTGGTTCTGGGGCTTCATGGCCAGGGTCAGCTCCCGGGTGGACCGGTTTGAGGAGGGATACATGAAAGGATGGAGATATACGATAGTTAGTAGGTAGTTCAAGTTGGTATGTGATATCATTCACTTGTTTTATTATCTTGAATGGTCCAACATACCTTGGGCTTAGCTTCTTACTGGGCAGCCGCATCTTGATGTCCCTCGTCGAGAGCCAGACCCTTTGTCCAGGTTGATATGGGGGATGTGGGCGTCTGTGGCGGTTAGCTTGGATCTCCTGATACCTGATCGCTCTTTGAAGTCGCACATGAGCACTATCCCACACCCTCTCACTCCTACGGATCCAATCATCAACGGCTGGGACATTTGATGGTTCTCCTGACCACGGGAACATGGGCGGCTGATACCCGAGGACACACTGGAATGGGGTCATACCTGTAGCTAACTTGACTATTGAGTTCTGAGCATACTCAGCCCATGGTAAAAACTCTGACCACCTGTGTTGTTCTCTGTGGCAATAGGTCCGAAGGTACCTCCCAATCTCCTGATTAAGTCTCTCGACCTGTCCATTAGCTTGTGGGTGGTAACCTGAGGTAAGGCTCACATTAATGTCGAGGTGCTTACAGAAAGCCCTCCATACTTGGGAGGTAAACTGAGTACCTCTATCACTCACTATGTCCTCGGGTAATCCATAGATCCTGAAAACGTGCTCGAACAGGGCAAGGGCCGTTTCCATGGCGGTGGGGAGGTTCTTCATGGGAACTAATCGGCATGACTTTGAAAATCTATCGATAATGACTAATATGACTGTGAAACCGTTAGACAATGGTAAATCTGTGACGAAATCAATAGATAGGTAACATGAGAGCCTTGTTGCTGAGCACGTGAAAATGATTCATATTTACCCGGTTTGTAGTGGTGGGTCTGCGAGGACAGTTAACCTGATAATGTTTCCCTTCTCCACAGTAAAAGCAAAGTTGAAGACGACGCCGGCGCTCGCGTTCTTCCATAGAGACACGTTGGGAGTTTACTTGCATGGGTTCCGGTTTCTCCATTAACTCGTGTCGTATTTGATTCCTTTCCTGGCTCGTGACCATAGACGGCGCTTTACGTTGTGGTGCCTGGCGCTTAAGATTATCAATACGAATGGTTAAGTTGACGAGATCAGAAAAAGATAAATCCTCACCTCTACACGCCAATTCCGGCTGTAAGTCTGCCGTGAGACTCCGTTTGAAAGTCGCCTTGAGTGCGACATCATTCCAGCCGCTTTGAGCAGCGAGCGTCCTGAACTCAATAGCATAATCAGCGGCTGTGCGTTTACCCTGGGACAGATCCATTAACTGGGTTGAGATATCCTTGCCCCCTGCAGGATATTCAAACACCTCTCTTAGCATCTGTAAGAAATAGTTAGCAGATGTCTTGATGTGGGGATCTGTATCCCAAACTGCAGTCGCCCAGTCAATCGCTCTTCCAGTCAGTAACGTCATAATAAATGCACACTTGATTTCTTCATTGTTGAATCTATCCTGCTGAAACTCCAAATACAGCCTGACCTGGCGAATGAAACCCTTGCACCGTTCAGCAGAACCGTCAAACTTTTCGGGTAAGGCAAGGTTTACTGTAGAAAACGTAGTAGGTGGTAGATTCTGAATGTACTGGGTGAGGTGTTCGTTCACCGACTGCAGTTGATCCAATCGGGACTGGTAACCTTTCAATAGCTCCTCCTGGTATGCCATCAATTGTTGCATGTGTGTTACATCCGCTGGAGTCTGGTTAGGCGAAGTATTCCGTAAGGAGGAGGCGGAAGCCGATTGCGAATCCATTTGCAGATGTTTATTAGAAACACACACACAGATGAGAATGGTCAAATGCAAGCAAGGGTTGGCAACAGTAGTATCAGTCCGGAAGGCAAACATACACAAAGGGATATCCGTGGGCAAAGTCGAATGAAGGCAAAGGTCAACAACAAAGTTCAATGGTGATAGGTTACCGTAACAAACAAGGAAGATCCGTAAAGCCGTGAGTCGATGAAGCAAACAATGGTCATACACAATGGAAGTCAATAGAAACAATAGGTAAACGCTTGGTAAGGCAGACAGGCTGGCAATACTTTGCGTAGAGCACCTGGTTCTCTACGGTTAAATAGCCCTAACCCGGGAGTAGTAGCAGAGGGCGCGGCTCGGGTCAGTACTCGGGAGAGGGCTCCTCTGCTGGCTGGATGTTACACACACTTTGGAAACATCAGAGACTTATTTTACATCTTGTGAAAAGGGCGTAATACTTTCCCTTTAAGGGTGTTTATCTGGATAGCATTTTTGTGGGATCGAAGAGTGGAAAAGATTTCAACATTTTCAAATTTCTTTAGCACTTTACCTTTTATGGTTTTTGTCCAAATACATTCAACAACAAAATTTAAACATCTACATAGTTACAATAAAATGTATATGACCTGCTTAAAAATTACCTAAAAGCATTAGTTAAGAGATTTGTAGACTATTTCTTTGTTTTAAAAGCATATGATTATTGTCCAGCAGATAGCAGTAGAGGCTCAGCAGAGAGGTGAAACCTGGGGTGGTGCGGCTCTTCTCTCTAGAAATATAGCACATAGTCTTAGAGCTCACACTTGACCAACTAGTGCCCCGGTCAGGAAGCAGAAAGACCGGCTAAACTGACCGTCTGCTAGCTGCCTCACGTCACAGGAGCCAGTTCATTCTCAACACATAGAGACTCTTTCACCTAGATATCACACTATAGAGACTGTGTCTGTTCCCGAGGTACAAAACACAGAAACCACAAATCATTTTAATTGATGTACAACAAATAAAAACTATTTATAATACAGAAAGGCTAATTATAAAACTTGGCTTGCTGAAAATCAGATCCCTTTCTGCAAAAGCACTTTATATATATGATTTGATCAAAGATCAGAACCTAGATTTGCTTTGTTTGACAGAAACCTGGCTAAAACCAGATGATTATATTACGCTAAATGAATCTACCCCCAAAATTATTTCTATAAAAATAAGCCACGTTTAAAAGGTAAAGGGGAGGTGTTGCTACAATCTATAACAACATTCTAAGTACTTCTCAAAGGGCAGGCTTTAAGTATAACTCATTTGAAGTTTTGGTGCTGCATATAACATTATCTACAGAATCATGTGCTAGTGATAAATCTTCTGTCATGTTTGTACTGGCTACTGTATACAGGCCACCAGGGCACAGCACAGATTTCATTAAAGAATTTGCTGATTTTCTAACTGAGTTAGTACTGGCCGCAGATAAAGTCTTAATTGTTGGCGATTTTAATATCCATGTTGATAATGAAAAAGACGCATTAGGATCAGCTTTCTTAGACATTCTGAACTCTGTTGGGGTTAGACAACATGTGTCAGACACGTGCACTATAGATCCCCTGAGGAAACATTCCACTTATTCTCTGTTATAGGAGAGGAAGAACTGCACAAACTTATTAAATCATCTAAACCAGCAACATGTATGTTAGACCCTATAAACAAATTTGCCATAGATCCTATTCTGACCATCATTAATACATCAAGTCATTAAGATATGTCCCCAAAAAGACTTAGTAAATTACAGACCAATCTCTAATCTCCCTTTTCTGCCAAAGATACTAGAAAAGGTAGTATCCTCACAACTCTATTCCTTTTTAGAAAAAAATGGTGTCTGTGAGGATTTCCGATCAGTTTTTAGACCGTACCATAGTACTGAGACTGCTCTCATTAGAGTTACTAATGACCTGCTTCTATCATCGGATCGTGGTTTTATCTCGTTATTAGTGCTATTAGTTCTTAGCGCAGCATACAATACTATCCATCACAACATTCTTTTGGATAGACTAGAAAACTATGTTGGCATTAAAGGAAGCGCCTTAGCATGGTTTAAATCATATCTATCTGACCGCTATCAGTTTGTGGCATTAAATGAGGAGGTATCATATTGCTCAAAAGTGAAATATGGAGTTCCTCAAGGCTCAGTGCTAGGACCTTTACTTTTCACGTTTTACATGTTACCTCCGGGGGGACATTATCAGGAGACATGGTGCTTTCACTGCTATGCTGATGATAATCAGCTCTATATTTCGCTGCGGGAAAATTTCACCAAACTGAGAATCTAACAGAATGCATAGTCGATATAAAAAGCTGGATGATGAGTAACTTCTTAATGTTAAATTCTGAAAAAACAGAGGTGCTAATAATTGGACCTAAAAACCCCACATATAATAATCTAGAACACAGTCTAACACTTGATGGCTGCTCTGTTAATTCTTCATCATCAGTTAGGAACCTAGGTGTGCTGTTTGACCGCAATCTTTCCTTCGAAAATTATGTTTCTAGCATCTGTAAAACTGTGTTTTTCCATCTTAAAAATATATCTAAATTACGACCTATGCTTTCAACCTCTAATGCAGAAATATTAATTCATGCGTTTATGACCTCAAGGTTAGATTATTGCAATGCTTTATTGGGTGGTTGTTCTGCACGCTTAATAAACAAACTTCATCTAGTCCAAAACGCAGCAGCTAGAGTCCTTACTAGAACTAGGAAGTATGATCATATTAGCCCGGTTCTGTCAACACTGCACTGGCTCCCTATCAAACATCGAATAGATTTTAAAATCTTATTAATTACCTATAAAGCCCTGAATGGTTTAGCTCCTCAATACTTGAGCGAGCTCTTATCACATTATAGTCCTGCACGTCCGCTGCGTTCTCAAAACTCTGGCCATTTGATAATACTTAGAATATCAAAATCAACTGCGGGCGGCAGATCCTTGTCCTATCTAGCACCTAAACTCTGGAACAATCTCCCTAACTCTGTTTGGGAACCACATCTTTTTAACTTAGCCTACACACAACACACTAATACACTTTTATTATTCAAATAAATTAAAGGATTTTAATATTAGTCTGTTTCTTTCTTATTCTGTTTCTCAGTTTGTATCCAGATCACATGGTGGATCAGCACCAAGAAATGACCTTCATCAGAGACCAGAACACCTAGATGAGACCGGGACAGCTCACCAGAAACACACACACACACACACACACACACACACACACACACACACACACACACACACACACACACACACACACACACACACACACACACACACACACACACACACACACACACAGACAGAGACAGACAGACAGACAGACAGACAGACAGACAGTTAAAAGGATTCATTTCATCTCACAGAACAATGCTGGAATATATTTGATATTTTTGAATTGAAAAGATATTTAACTATTTGACATTGTTTCTATATTAAAAAGACATTGAGTTACAAAGGAATACTTAAATATTTGAATACTCCTCCTTGGAGAAAAAATCCCTTGCACTCGCACGCAGTAATTGTTTTGTACATTTCTAAACTTTAAGTAGATGAAAACATGTGATGAACTTGTTGCCTCATATAATGTATATTGTATAATGTAAAGGCCTTATTGAGTTCTTAGAGCAGTGGTTCCCAACCGGTGTGCCGCGGCACTAAGGGGTGCCGTGAGATCTTTTGAGGGTGCCGCCAAAATTTCAACAAAATTTTTTTATTAAGGCAGAATCAGTGTAAACAGTATTCTCATATCATCTAGGACTAGGTATAAGGTGTTGTTGCATGCAAACTCTCGAAATGAAACAAATAAATAAATAATAATAAAAAGCTACGGAGATTTTAAATATCTATTTCCTTATAGGGGTGCCGGGAACTTTTGAAAGGCTTTCCAAGGGTGCCTCAAACAAGAAAAGGTTGGGAACCACTGTCTTAGAGGTTTAGTTCTTGACCTCTGAAGAACAGCTGCAGAAAGTATGAGGAGAGCAGATTTTAAGACAAAGATGTTTCTTCTCATTTCGATTCATGCATGTTTTTTTTTTTAATACTTAAAGTTGCCAGCTTCATACTCCACTATTTTCAGTTACACGAAAGTACAGTAAAGTATAGTATTCCAGACAAAAACGATATGTAAATTAGTTTTATCACCAGCGGCATAAAGCTGCCAAGACCTTGTGTTCCTTCATGAGCCCAAGTTCCACATTAAATTAATTTTTCTATGCCATTTGAAACAGGCTGTTTCTTCAATTTTGCTTCGTCTCAGTGTGCATTAGTGGTGTGTCTTTTTTAGTTGCTAAAAACAGGTCGGGAAACACTGGTTTTGTGGCATTAATCAAAAACAACACATTCTATTCTGTTTCTGAAACGCATCATCAAGATATTAAACATATATGTTTGACTTACCCAGTAAAACTGACAAACTCATGCAGAAAACAGTCATCTTTATTTCAAACATCCTCTCAGCTTTCATTCGGGGAGCTTTGAAAGAACTTGGCTCTCGGGAGAGACATGCTTAACTTCTCCTCAGAATCACATGATTACATTTCTCCTCCCCCTTTTCTTTCTGACTGGAGCTGCAAGAAAAATGTTGTTCTATTCTATTGAGATTGTGATTGTACATCTCGTCAATAGTCAAAGTACTTCAAAGTCAAAGTAACAATAACTGAATGCACCAAACTTTTGCCGCTCCTCCAAGGAAGAAGAAGAAGAAGAAGAGGAAGAAGAAGAAGACAGACCGTCTTCCTGATCTACATATTCAAATTCATTGCCTCACATTTTTACTTAAAGGGATTAAAAACTGGAATAATGACAGGTTTTAAGTCTCTCTTACCTGTGATCTGTGTTTTAAATAAAGGAGATAGAGATAGAGAGAAGCATGTCGTTGTAACCTGCATGACCCTGCCTGATCCTTTCAGTGAAAAACCAAGCATGAATTTTAATAACTGAAGCTGTCAAGTTTCAAACACACACAAAATCATAATGGTACTACAGGAATGGTTTATGTAACACATTTCCCAGTCTTTGTTTTCATACTGCATGCTGTTTTCTGTATCTTTTCAGTTGTGCGCTTGCTTTTACATGTGTTTTTCTTTACCATCCTACTGACTTCTCAAGATCAACAGACATTTGCATATTTTTGTTTTATTCAGAGCATCCTCCAAGTACACAAAAACTGATCTGGTGTGGCATGAGAAGATCTGTTTCTGAAGAAATGAAGACCGCAACGTGACCATGAACATTAGGTGATCATATAGACATCACTTACACGTCTACATCTGTTCACTTTCTAAAACAACACTTTTTTTTTTCTTTTTCTGATTTCCGTGTTTTATTTCATTAATATCACATGGTCATGTTTTGGCCTCACGTTCATGTGTTTATAAAGTAATAAACCCAAACTAATGAACAAATTTTTTTAATTGTATGATTAAATTGTTGATTTGCGTTCGAAACTATTTTGGACAGCACACAGAGATGTTTTTTTTTTTTTTTCAAGGTGCTTGTATCAAAATCTTTCTCTCTGAGAAAAGTAAAAAACAAAACGTGAAGGTGAATGTAAATATAAATGTAAATGCTTGCTGGGAAAAGCAGAAACGTGTGAAGAAGCGCTCTAGGTTTGTGTTTATTTGTAAACGACCAGGTCATCATCATGTCTTCGATTTTTTTACTTTCACATTTCTCCTACGATAATCAGCCACAGATCTGCTAGTAATGTTTTTTCCGGGGAGCTGGTGTGAAGTTCATTTGACTGAGGTTACAATTATTTTGCATATGTAAAGGACTGTGCCGTTTTTTTTTTTTCTTGGAAAACATAAATGATGAAATGTGACGTGAACCGAATGTTTCCATTCAGTCCAGAAGGTTTAGCTGATTCTCTGAAGAACTGATCCACTCAGTGGTATTGGTTTCACAAACCCAAATGAGCTGATTCAGTAACCGGAGGAATCTGCCCGGATACAAGAAGTCAAATTAAAGAAAGAAAATATAAATGCTGGGTATAAAAGAAAACGTGCCTACTTTTACCAGCAATAATCACTTCAGCAGTCAGGATTGTTATCATTTCCGTTTTTAAGCAAGAAAAGGGCTAGTGAAAGATTATTAATATTGATGTTGGCTATGGTATTGCAGCCTGACAGTGAAGTGGTCGTGTTGTGGTTGAGAGACTGGTTTTATGGAGGAAGTCTTCTATCACGGCTGTTATGTAATCTCGCGTGCTTGCTTCAGAAGGCCTCCACCTTCAACGTTCAGCAGCAGTATTTCTTACACGCTCACAGCACCAGCAGATCATCACCGTATATCATCACGTCATCTCATCATTACAAGATTTCCTGAAAACAATGGGGATCCCTCTGAAAATGATGCGACTTTCTCCTGGTGGACGATGGTTTTAAACCACAGGTGTGATGACGTCCTCCAAAATCATCAAAGTGAGAACTGATAAAACGTTGCATTGGATAAAAAGTGCCTACCAAATGCAAAATATAATGTTCTATGCTGTTATTAACGATAACAAATATTGATATACTTTCCATAGTATGATATCTATTGGTCTCATTGAAATTTCTTCAACCTTTATTCACCGCCTCTACAGTGTTGGTATTGTGTGTTGGTGCCACTAGTTTGCATGTGGGTTAAAATATTATTTTATTCAAATTATGTTTGAATTTGGTTATTTACAGTAATTTTCAAAGTTTAGGCAACAGTCCCTTGTGCACATCAATCTAATAAATCAGCTTATAAATTAAGTTATTTATTTATTCATTTAGTCATTTTAATCTTAGTAATGGGAGCAAGCAGTGAGATGAGAATGAAATATATTTTATATACTGCTTGGTCCATAAGTCTCAGAATGGGAAACAACTAAACACACAACACAACCGTCTAAACGTTATTTTTACATGGCAGATATTTCGTGTTAAGATAGCTGTCACGAATGGGAAGCGCATTTTGCTTCTTGTTTACGGTATGCAAATCCTTAGCGTAAATGTGTGATTCAAAGCTAGATTTCATAGCAAGTGGGCCAAGATGGCAGCAGCGTAGGTGGTATATGTTTGCTCTTCGAGGAAATAAAGGTGAAATGAGGATATAACCAGTTGCTTTGACTAGTGATAATGCAGACGCAAGTAAAAAACAAAAAAAGTCATGTATTTCCATGCATTCCGCTTCGACGCAGCGTCTGATATCCTTCATCAGTTTGAGAGTTCAGTATCGGCCTCTATTAGTACATCACTTCCTGTTTCACATAAATAATAACCCAAATTCACTTAATCATCCATCATAATGAAAAAAAAACAAATAATATATTTTTGCAGCAAAAGATAATTGAGCTTCACAAGAGTCTTTAAGAAAAGAGCTACAGGAGAGAAAAGTCTCCACCACCAGGCCAATAATTCAGAATTTCCAATCAACAAAACTGTCTGGAAGAGCATGTGTGTCTATATCGTCCCTAACGACCAGCAGAGAAGGAGAGTTTGAGTGGATAAAGACTCAAATGACCACAGCTGGAGAACTGTAGAAAGCAGTTGAATCTCTGCTTCAGAAAACCTAAAAAATTGCCCCTACATCACCATGTTGTTTGGAAGGGTTTCTAGAAAGATTGTCCTCGCTCACCCAAAAACAATCTCCAACATATTCAGTTCACGACGGGAACTTCAAACGGACTGGCTTTTACGTTCAGATGAAACTAAAACATGAGCCTGAGAAACAAGGAGCAGCAAGGATGTTGATTCTCTGGGCGTCCGGTCAGAGGAGAACTGGTCTCAACTGAGTCTGGTTTCTCCCAAGGTTTTTTTTCTCCATTCTGTATGGATGGGGTTTTGGTTCCTCTGTCTTCTTTGTTGGGGACACTTAACTTCTAGTGATTGAGACCGTCTCTGCATTTAATAACAAATTGTTCACTCTCATCATTATACATCCCTGTCATTGTATTCTTCTGCTTTATTCTGTACAGTGCTTTGATACAACCTGTGTTGTTAAAAGCAGTATACAAATAAAAATGATTGATTGATTGATTGATTGATCACTGTTCCTCACCGACAGCAACATGACGACTAACACCTCCTTAGATTCCTCTGTGGCGAGAATCAGTGGCTGGAGGGAGAAAAACGCAAAACATATTAGGAAATCTCTACAGAGGTTAAGTGGGGATTTGGGGCCTTGCAAATTAAACAGAGAATTCACTTCTAGAATTAGCAATCCCTTTTTTAAATTGGCCATGATTTTTTGGACCAAATTAGATGTTCGACCAACTTGTGGCCTATCTTTCTAGCTAAAGTGTAGTTTCATGCCTGGCAAGTTAACTATTTCCTCATCTAACTTCCATCAGCAATGTCTTCTTTTATTGTCCATGGTTTCTCCCCACACAAGTCTCTCCATTAGAATAACGCTGACATAATTGTATATAAGTGTAAAAAAATACAAACGATTTGAATCTTGTGTGAATATGGTTTAATAAAAATTTCAGATCTGGATAAAAGTAAGTTGAAATGGCACGGTTGTATCAACAAATGCCTTTTTCTATCAGTTTCACATTTGTTAACACTATCAGGTAGGTTTAGGGTAGGATTTGGTGTAGGGCATATTTCCAGCATTAACCTTTTGCAACTGAACCGTAAAATACATAACTAAAGCAACATGATAAAAACACAGCAATTTTTACCCGAGTCATGGTAATAAAAAGAGTTTGTGTATTGAAACCGTGTTTTAGCACCACTCTCAAAGTTACATATTTCTTTATGAAACCAGGTTTCCATCTTTACAAACATGACCCAGACCTTAGATGTAATTTTTTTTATGATTAAAATTCAAGATATATTGTTTATGTTCTTATACTGAATGCAAAACTTCTTAATTCATAAGCAATTCATAAGCAACCTTATCAGTTTTACAGTGCCTGTATGAACACATTGACTTGGCGCAGCTTCCTTCAACATCACTTCCTTTTCCTGTGGTTGAGATCACAGCAGCGCGGCGTCAGAAAAGCCTCTTTCCACCAGAACGGACTGAAAGTGAATGAGCAGATCTCTTATCAGTGTGACGTGATGTTCATACTTCTGCATGTCTGTCTCTCTCACCTGTGACTGGAGCTGGAGTTTCAGACAGACTCAGACTTCAGTTCCTTCTTCACAAGTGTCGTCTTGGAAAAGAAAGGATGTAAAAGGACACACGAGCATTAAAGGGGTCATATGATTTCAACTTTTCCTTTCTCTTTGGAGTGTTACAAAGCTGTTAGTGCGTGGATAAGATCCTTAAAGCTGCAAAGACTAAAGTCTGAAACCAAAGACATATTCAGTAACATTTTCTATGAAGCCTGTGTTCATAATACATTATAAATATAATTTTATATAGTAAATGATTGAAAGCGGAGAACATGCACCATGTTTCAAACATCACATCATTAACATCAAATAATTGACACTTCCCTTCAGGTACTTTTTATTAATCAGTAAGTGCGCCAACTACTGGCATACAAAATACAGTGCTTTTACACGTTTGTTGTGGATATGTCTAAACGCAAATTGTTGTTGTGTATACATGAAACTTTTTAAAAACGCAAATGAAAGACTTTTCCATTTTTGACTACATCGTCGTTGTGTTAGTGTACTATTAAACTGCTCTCACCTTCTCCATAGACCTCCACCTCACAAAGAGTAAGATACTGTGAATTTACAGAAATGAACAGATTGACGTATCGACCCTCCATATCGTTACATGTGAAGGTGGAGGAAGCGCCAGCTGGAATACTAGGAATCACAGCACATCTAAAGAGAGATGGAGAAAACCTCATTCAGACTTCATATGTGTTTCAGGGGTTGTTTATGGATATGAAGTCACTGAAAGAGGATCTCACCTGGGATTGTTGTTGCCGTTGTTCTCCAAAGAGTTTCCGATGTGAATCTCAGCTTTTATTCGTTCTGGACAGCAGTCTAGTCTGTTTGTGACGACCACTCTATTAACTCTGTACACAGAGCCCAGATCAAGCCTCCACCATGGGTTAGTCTGAGTATCGGTTGAGGAACACAATGTCGATGGCTGTATAAAACCTGGATTGAAGTCAATGGCTTGTTCAGCAGACCAGCTTCCATAGGTGGATGATTGTGTGGCGGTTCTTCCTATCGCCAAATTACCTTTAAAATTATGCATTTTATGCAACATTATGTAAAAAAATGGTTTTAGTCAGCTTATTTTATACACTTTGCATTTCTTAGGAATGCATTTCTGTCAGGGCTGTCTGATCTGGTCCAGTCTTGACGAAGTCACTGAAATATCTCAACACCTGGCAGCTGTATTTGCAGCACAAAAACCTAGCAATGTACAAAACTGGTGTAGGCTTACTGGTTTTATTAACTTATTCCAAATATGTTCATTATATCATGAAATATCCTGATTCTCAAATATGTATAGGTAAATGCATTTTGCAGAGATCATGTTAGGTAATCTATAATGAGTGATGGACAAAGTGTCTGTAAGTACTACATATTTACCACACATATACATTAACAAGTACAGTTTCTAATCGGTTACCATGTACCTGTAAGTAATCGTTCTGACCCACATTCACCTGCACGTTTCTTATTTGTTACCATGTACTTACAATTCAGGTGAGTACCTTTTTAACACTAGTTACTAGTTAGCATTTAGTTTTAACACTAATTTGCCTGCAGGTACACAATATTTACCATGAGTGTAAGTACACGTACTGTAAAATAAAGTGCTACCAAAACTAGTCAATGAAGTGAGAATAAGTCAAATTGGTCAAAATGGTGCAGAACAAGTTGTTAAGTACTTCTGAATTACCTGAGATAACGTAGACTCCCACTTCACAGAGAGTAAGAATCTTTGAGTCTCCAGGAATATTCACCGTAACATAGCGTCCCTCCATCCCATCACACGAGTAGCTGTAGGTAGCTCCCGCTGGAATAGAAGAAACTACAGCACATCTGGAGAAAGATGAAAGGGTTGTAATTTTTTTCTTCTCTTACCCCTGAACTGCTGCCATTTTAGAAAGATAACCGTCTGATTATCATAGCTAAACCATTTTTTGAATGGATTTTTTTGATGTATAACGGTGTAAATCTATGCTAGCAATTTAACACATCCTTGGTGAATAAAAGTCTTAATGTCTTTTAAAAAACAGCAGTGAACAGCCTCGGACAGCAGTGTATATTGTTATAAATCTTAAATAAATGGTGTCCTTTAACCTTTTATTGATCAAAGAATCCTGAAAAAAAATTATCATGGGCTCCCATAAAAAATAAAACGGAACAACATTATAAAACATTAACAACATTATTAAACAACATTAACAACATTATTAAACAACATTATTAAAACGGTTACTGGCAGGTACCTCTCTCTAAACATTCTCAAGCCAAAACTGCTTTTTCTACCCCCAGTGGCCACTGGCAGTACCGGACCCTTCCCTTTGGTCTTCACGGGGCCCCAGCAACCTTCCAGCACATGATGAACGTCATCTTACGGCTGCACCAGAATTACGCTGCGGCCTACCTTGACGACGTCGTGATCCACTCGGAGACCTGGGAGGATCACCTGGAGCTTTTTGCGGAGGGTGCTGTCTGAACTCCGGCGGGCTGGGCTCACAGCCAACCCCAAGAAATGTCATCTGGCGCTCTTCGAAGCAAGGTACCTGGGTTTTCAAGTTGGGAGGGGTCTCATTCGTCCCCAAGAGAAAAAGGTGGAAGCAGTACAGAACGCACCTCGGCCCCTCACCAAGACCCATGTACGTTGCTTTCCTGGGGTTGGCGGGCTACTATAGATGTTTTATCCCTAACTTCTCCTCTTTAGCTGCCTCCCTATCAGACCTGACCAGGAAGGGGCAGCCAGAGAAGGTGAACTGGCCCCCCTACCACGGAGAAGGCCTTCCAGGAGATCAAGACTGCACTGACCTCGGAACCAGTGCTCCGAGCCCCAGACTTCAGCTGCCCTTCCTGTTACAGGCGGATGCCTCCGACACGGGACTGGGAGCAGTCCTATCCCAGATCCAGGAGGGAGAGGAGCATCCGTCTTATACATCAGCCGAAAGCTGACCCGGCCGAGAGAAACTATGCTGCAGTAGAAAAGGAAGCCCTGGCCGTCAAGTTTACCTTACCTGAGGATAAACTGAATAAGGTAGAAGGTGCAGGAGATTTGTGCACCATAAAACAATATATATATATATATATATATATATATATATATATATATATATATATATATATATATAGATGCCTCATTAGCAACGTATATGTAAGCCATTATCCGCCATATTGACTTGATGTCAATATACATTTATATAAGATGGCGCGCGAATGGCAGCCTCAGTGCTTCGCTCTCAAGTGCTCGTATTGTTTTTGTTAGTTTTTCCTGTTTTTTGTTTATCAAACACCATTGTTTTTACCAGGGATGAACTGCTGATCATTCGGCAGACCACTCCGCAAAATATCTCACCGGTCTTTGATTATTCCGACGTCTTGTTGAACATCGTAGTTAGCGGGGCAGCGGAGCTGGTCAAAAGCCCAAGGCCGCGCAGACGGGGGAAACAGGCCGGCGCTTGTGAAACTCAGACAACGCGGACTCCGAACGCCATTGCCCAGCATTCAATTGGCGAACCTCCACTCTCTACCCAACATAATGGACGAACTTCTTCTGCTTACCCAGACTAACAGGGATTTCTCAAACTCTGCTGCTCTGTGTTTCATGGAAACCTGGCTAAACGATGCAATTCCAGACAGCGCATAAAGTCTGTCGGGCTTTCAGCTGCTTAGAGCGGATTGTGTCGCAGAATTAACAGTGAAATCGCGCGGTGGCGGGACGTGCTTTTACGTCAATGAAAGGTGGTGTACAGATGTAACTGTGTTAAAGAAGATGTGTTGCAACAATGTAGAAGCACTCTTCATTAACTGCAAGCCTTTCTACTCGCTGCGGGAGTTTTGCTTGTTTATTCTGGTGTGTGTTTACATCCCTCCGCAAGCGCACGTGAGTCTGGCTTTACAAAAACTCGCCGATCTGATCACAGAGACTGAGCAACAACACCCGGACTCTGTTTTAATCATTCTCGGGACTTTAATAAAGCCAATCTCTCACGTGAACTGCCAAAATTCAGACAGCACGTTACCTGTCCAACCAGGGACCGTAACATACTGGATCACTGCTACACCGTAATAAAGGATGCTTATCACTCCGTCCAACGAGCTGCCCTGGGACTCTCTGATCACTGTTTGGTCCATCTCATACCGACCTACAGGCAAAAGCTGAAATCAGCTAAACCTGTTCTTAGGACTGTAAAAAGATGGACTAATGAAGCAGAGTGGGATTTACAAACCTGCTTTTCTCTCACTGATTGGACTGTCTTTGAAGCTGCTGCCACAGATCTGGACGAGCTCACAGAAACGGTAACATCATATATTAGTTTCTGTGAGGACATATGTATTCCTACCAGGACTTATTTAACTTACAACAATGACAAACCATGGTTCACTGCTAAACTCAGTCAGCTCCGTCAAGCCAAAGAAGATGCTCGCAGGATAGGGGACAGAGCCTTGTATAAGCAGGTCAAGTACACACTAGAAAAGGAGATCAGAGTGGCGAAGAGGAATTATTCTGAAAAGCTTTGCACCCAGTTCTCCTCTAGTGACACAGCTTCTGTGTGGAAAGGTCTGAAAGACATCACCAATTACAAGGCACCATCCCCCAGCACTGTGGCAAATCAACAACTGGTAGACGACCTGAACGAGTTCTACTGCAGGTTTGAAAAGGAACCATTCTCACCTCCTGTAATCCCCTCTCCCCACACCTGCCCTTCAACTCAGCGAAGATGACGTGTGCCAGGTCTTCAGGAAGAACAAAAGAAGAAAGGCACCAGACCCAGACGGTGTTACTCCAGCCTGTCTTAATTCCTGTGCTGACCAACTGGCCCCCATCTTCACTCAGATCTTCAACAGATCATTGGAGCTGTGTGTAGTACCTTCATGCTTCAAACGCTCCACCATCATCCCCATCTCAAAGAAACCCAAAATTAATGGACTTAATGATTTCAGACCCGTGGCTCTAACGTCGGTGGTCATGAAATAATTTGAAAAACTGGTTCTGGGTTATCTGAAGGACTTTACAGGACCCCTACTGGACCCCTGCAGTTTGCGTACACAGAGCAAACAGGTCAGTGGACGATGCAGTCAATATGGGACTGCACTATGTTCTGCAACACCTAGACTGACCAGGGATTTATGTGAGGATCCTGTTTGTGGACTTCAGTTCGGCCTTCAACACCATCATACCAAATCTCCTCCACCCCAAACTAACCCAGCTCTCGGTGCCCACCTCCGTCTGTCAGTGGATCAGCAGCTTCCTGACAGACAGACAGCAGGTAGTGAGGCTGGGAAAATTCTCATCCAGCACCCGCACAACCAGCACTGGAGCCCCTCAGGGTTGTGTCCTCTCCCCACTGCTCTTCTCCCTCTACACGAATGACTGCACCCCTAAAGACGCCTCTGTCAAACTCCTGAAGTTTGCAGATGACACCACAGTCATCGGCCTCATACAGGACGGTGACGAGTCTGATTACAGACAGATGCTTTCAAGATGGCGCCGCGAATGGCAGCCTCGGTGCTTAGCTCTCAAGTGCTCGTGTTGTTTTTGTTAGTTTTTCCTGTTTTTTGTTTATCAAACACCATCGTTTTTACCAGGGATGAACTGCTGAACATTCGGCAGACCACTCCGCAAAATATTTCACCGGTCTTTGATTATTCCGACGTCTTGTTGAACATCGTAGTTAGCGGAGCAGCGGTGCTGGTCAAAAGCCCAAGGCCGCGCAGACGGGGGAAACGGGCCGGCACGCTTGTGAAACTCAGACAACATGGACTCCGAACGCCGTTGCCCAGCATTCACTTGGCAAACCTCCGCTCTCTACCCAACAAAATGGACGAACTTCTTCTGTTTACCCGGACTAACAGGGATTTCTCAAACTCTGCTGCTCTGTGTTTCACGGAAACCTGGCTAAACGATGCAATTCCAGACAGCGCATTAAGTCTGCCGGGCTTTCAGCTGTTTAGAGCGGATCGCGTCGCAGAATTAACGGGGAAATCGCGCGGCGGCGGGACGTGCTTTTACATCAATGAAAGGTGGTGTACAGATGTACAGATGTGGACGAGCTCACAGAAACTATAACATCATATATTAGTTTCTGTGATCCTTGTGGATCCTTGTGATCCTTCTGTGGTCATGAAATCATTTGAAAAACTGGTTCTGGGTTATCTGAAGAACTTTACAGGACCCCTACTGGACCCCCTGCAGTTTGCGTACAGAGCAAACAGGTCAGTGGACAATGCAGTCAATATGGGACTGCATTATGTTCTGCAACACCTAGACAGACCAGGGACTTATGTGAGGATCCTGTTTGTGGACTTCAGTTCGGCCTTCAACACCATCATACCAAATCTCCTCCACCCCAAACTAACCCAGCTCTCAGTGCCCACCTCCGTCTGTCAGTGGATCAGCAGCTTCCTGACAGACAGACAGCAGGTAGTGAGGCTGGGAAAATTCTCATCCAGCACCCGCACAACCAGCACTGGAGCCCCTCAGGGTTGTGTCCTCTCCCCACTGCTCTTCTCCCTCTACACGAATGACTGCACCTCTAAAGATGCCTCTGTCAAACACCTGAAGTTTGCAGACGACACCACAGTCATCGGCCTCATACAGGACGGTGACGAGTCTGCTTACAGACAGGAGGTCAAAGAGCTGGCTGAGTGGTGCAGTCTGAATAACTTGGAGCTCAACGCACTCAAAACAGTAGAGATGATAGTGGACTTCAGGAGGAACTCCCCTACACTCCCCCCACTCACCATCATGGACAGCACTGTGGCAACAGTGGAGTCATTCAGGTTCCTGGGCACCACAATCTCCCAGGACCTGAAGTTGGACACTCACATTGACTCCATTGTTAAAAAGGCCCAGCAGAGATTGTACTTCCTTCGTCAGCTGAGGGAGTTCAACCTGCCACAGGAGGTGCTGAAACAGTTCTACTCGGCCATCATACAATCCATCCTCTGCACTTCCATAACTGTCTGGTTCAGCTCAGCTACCAACTATGACCTCAGAAGACTACAGAGGGTAGTCAGGACTTCTAAGAGAATCATTGGTACAACCCTCCCCACTCTCCAAGAACTGTACCTATCCACATTAAAAAAAAGGGTTAAGAAAATCACTCTGGACCCCTCACATCCCGCACACTCCATCTTCGAACTGTTGCCGTCTGGTCTCCGCTACAGAGCACTGAGTACCAGGACAGCCAGACACAGGAACAGTTTCTTCCCCCAGGCAGTCCATGTCATGAACACTTGAGGACACTTATTTATTTAACATACAGATTTGCACACAACACTGCACAAAAATAATTCACTTGAATGTTTATAGTATATATTTTTATTTTTTTCTATTTTTTATATTTGCTGTGTTGCACATTTTATTTTTATTTTTTTGTATGTTGTACATAATTCTCTTTATATCTGTCTTGTCTTGTTATTGTGTTGCACTGTAGAGTTTTTGTCACTAAAACAAATTCCTCGTATGTGCAAACATACCTGGCAATAAAGTGATTCTGATTCTGATTCTGAGGTCAAAGAGCTGGCTGAATGGTGCAGTCTGAACAACTTGGAGCTCAATACGCTCAAAACAGTGGAGATGATAGTGGACTTCAGGAGGAACCCCCCTGTACTCCCCCCACTCACCATCATGGACAGCACTGTGGCAACAGTGGAGTCATTCAGGTTCCTGGGCACCACAATCTCCCAGGACCTGAAGTGGGACACTCACATTGACTCCATTGTTAAAAAGGCCCAGCAGAGATTGTACTTCCTTCATCAGCTGAGGAAGTTCAACCTGCCACAGGAGCTGCTGAAACAGTTCTACTCGGCCATCATACAATCCATCCTCTGCACTTCCATAACTGTCTGGTTCAGCTCAGCTACCAACTATGACCTCAGAAGACTACAGAGGGTAGTCGGTAGTCAGGACTTCTGAGAGAATCATTGGTACAACCCTCCCCACTCTCCAAGAACTGTACCTATCCACATTAAACAAAAGGGTTAAGAAAATCACTCTGGACCCCTCACATCCCGCACACTCCATCTTCAAACTGTTGCCGTCTGGTCGCCGCTACAGAGCACTGAGTACCAGGACAGCCAGACACAGGAACAGTTTCTTCCCCCAGGCAGTCCATGTCATGAACACTTGAGGACACTTATTTATTTAACATACAGATTTGCACATAACACTGCACAAACATAATTCCTGTTACACTTGAATGTTTATAGTATATATTTTTATTTTTATTTTTTTCTATTTTTATTTTTGCTGTTGCACATTTTATATTTTGTATATTGTACATAATTCTCTTTATATCTGTCTTTTCTTGTTATCGTGTTGCACTGTAGAGTTTTGTCACTAAAACAAATTCCTCGTATGTGCAAACATACCTGGCAATAAAGTGATTCTGATTCTGATTCTGATGACAGGAATCACTGAATATTCGAAAGATGTCACACTCACGCATAGAGAAGGTCTGCGATTCTGTGTGAACCTCCAGTATGGTGAATGACGTCAAATTGATTCCAACATGGTGGCCGCATCTTTGAGCCTAGAACAGTCCAACGGGGCGTCTATTGAATTGGGTCTGTCTTGTTCACATTATCCCCATCGGTCTTATTATATGCATTAAAAGGAAGGACAGAGAGGCATCCGGAACAGATGCCCGAGCCACCTCAGCTGGCCTCTCTCGATGTGGAGGAGTAGCAGGTCTACTCCGAGCACCTCCCGAGTGACTGAACTCCTCACCCTATCTCTAAGGGAGCGCCCAGCCACCCTATGGAGGAAACTCATTTCGGCCGCTTGTATCCGGGATCTCGTCCTTTCGGTCATGACCCAAAGCTCATGACCATAGGTGAGAGTAGGAAAGAAGTTTGACCGGTAAATCGAGAGCTTCGCCTTGCGGCTCAGCTCCTTCTTCACCATGACAGACCAGTACAGCGAACGCATTACTGCAGAAGCTGCACCGATCCGTCTGTCGATCTCTCGTTCCATCCTTCCCTCACTCGTGAACAAGACCCCAAGATACTGAAACTCCTCCACCTGAGGCAGGAACTCCCCACCAACCTGAAGGGGGCAAGCCACCCTTGTCCGACTGAGAACCATGGCCTCAGACTTAGAGGTGCTGATTCTCATCCCAGCCGCTTCACACTCAGCTGCAAACCGCACCAGCGCACACTGTAGGTCTTGGCCAGATGCAGCCAACAGAACAACATCATCAGCAAAAAGCAGAGAAGCTATTCTGTGGTCACCAAACCAGACCCCCTCTGGCCCCCGGCTGCGCCTCTAGAAATCCTGTCCATAAAAATAATGAACAGGACCGGTGACAAAGGGCAGCCCTGTCGGAGTCCAACATGCACTGGGAACAAGTCTGACTTAATGCCGGCAATGCGAACCAAGCTCCTGCTCTGATCATACAGGGATCGGACAGCCCTTAGCAAAGGGCCCCTTACCCCATATTCCCAAAGCACCCCCCACAGGACACTACGAGGAACCTGGTCGAATGCCTTCTCCAAATCCACAAAACACATGTGGACTGGTTGGGCAAACTCCCAGGAACCCTCCAGCATCCTGAAGAGGGTATAGAGCTGGTCCAGTGTTCCACGTCCAGGACGAAACCTGCATTGTTTCTTCATTGAGGTTCAACTATCGGACGGATTCTCCTCTCCAGTACCTCTCCATAGACTTTCGCAGGGAGGCTGAGAAGTGTGATCCCCCTATAGTTGGAGCACACCCTCCGGTCCCCCTTCTTAAAAAGAGGAACCACCACCCCGGTCTGCCAGTCCAGAGGCACCGTCCCCCGCGTCCATGCGATGCTGCAGAGGCGTGTCAGCCAAGACAGCCCTACAACATCCAGAGACCCTGGTGCCTTGCCACCGAGGAGCTTCTCAACAACCTCAGTGACCTCAGCCAGGGTGATGGTCGAGCCCCAGGTCCCCGGCCTCTGCTCCTTCAGTGGAAGACAAGTTGGCGGGATTGAGGAGATCCTTAAAGTATTCTTTCCACCGCCCGACAATATCCCCAGTCGAGGTTAGCAGGTTCCCACCAGCACTGTATATGGTGTTGGCAGGGCACTGCTTCCCTTTTCTGAGGCGTCTGACGGTTTGCCAGAACCTCTTTGAGGCCGTCCGATAGTCATTTTCCATGGCCTCCCCGAACTCCTCCCAGACCCGAGTTTTTGCCTGCACAACCACCCGGCCAGCGGTCCGCTTGGCCCACCTGTACCTGTCAGCTGCCTCAGGAGTCCCATGAGCCAACCAGGCCCGATAGGACTCCTTCTTCAGCTTGACGGCATCCCTTACTTCCGATGTCCACCATCGGGTTCAGGGATTGCCGCCACGACATGCACCAGAGACTTTACGGCCACAGCTCCGGACGGCTGCATCGACCAAAGAGGTAGAGAACATAGTCCACTCGGACTCAATGTCTCCAGCCTCCCTCGGGATCCGGTCAAAGCTCTGCCGGAGGCGGGAGTTGAAGATCTCCCTGACAGGGGTCTCTGCCAAACGTTCCCAACAGACCCTCACGGTGCGTTTGGGCCTGCCAAGTCTGTCTGGCCTCCTCCCCCGCCAATCAATCAATCAATCAATCAATCATTTTTATTTATATAGCGCTTTTAACAACACAGGTTGCATCAAAGCACTGTACAGTATAATGACAGGGATATATAGTGACGAGAGTGACCAATTTCTTATTAAATGCAGAGACGGTCTCTGTAGTCAATTCAACGATAGTCACTAGAAGTTAAGTGTCCCCAACCAAGCAAGCCAGAGGCGACAGCGGCAAGGAAACAAAACCCCATGCATACAGAATGGAGAAAAAAACCTTGGGAGAAACCAGACTCAGTTGGGGTCAGTTCTCCTCTGACCGGACGCCCAGCACTTAACCTCCAGTTCAATTTTAAGCGCAGCTGTGTCAGATAGTGTAAATGACTTAGTGTGTGCGTGTGTGTGTGTGCATCAGGATCTGGTGATCTGTCGACGGGCGCATCTAGGTTTTCTGGTCTCTGATGAACATAATCTCTGGGTGCTGATCCACCATCTAGTCTGGATACAAACTGTGAAAACAGATTGAGAAAGAAACAGGACTAATATTAGCGTAGATGCCATTCTTTTTACGATGTCACAAGTACATCGTATTTTAGGAGATAGTGTTCCCGGTTCCAGCAAATCTAAGTAATGCAGCCTAAAAATCCTTTAACGGATTTGAATAATAAAAGATGTGTTGGTGTGTTATGTGTAGGCTAAGTTAAAAAGATGTGTCTTTAATCTAGATTTAAACTGGCAGAGTGTGTCTGCTTCCCGAACAGAGTTAGGGGAGATTGTTCCAGAGTTTAGGTGCTAGATAGGAAAATGATCTGCCGCCCGCAGTTGATTTTGATATTCTAGGTATTATCAAATGGCCAGAGTTTTGAGAACGCAGCGGACGTGCAGGACTATAATGTGATAAGAGCTCGCTCAAGTATTGAGGAGCTAAACCATTCAGGGCTTTATAGGTAATTAATAGGATTTTAAAATCTATTCGATGTTTGATAGGGAGCCAGTGCAGTGTTGACAGAACTGGGCTAATGTGATCATACTTCCTAGTTCTAGTAAGGACTCTGGCTGCTGCGTTTTGGACTAGCTGAAGTTTGTTTATTAAGCGTGCAGAACAACCACCCAATAAAGCATTGCAATAATCTAACCTTGAGGTCATAAGCGCATGAATTAATATTTCTGCATTAGAGGTTGAAAGCATAGGTCGTAATTTAGATTTATTTTTAAGATGGAAAACGCAGTTTTACAGATGCTAGAAACATGATTTTCAAAGGAAAGATTGCGGTCAAACAGCACACCTAGGTTCCTAACTGATGATGAAGAATTAACAGAGCAGCCATCAAGTGATAGGCTGTGTTCTAGATTATTATATGTGGGGTTTTTAGGTCCAATTATTAGCACCTCTGTTTTTCAGAATTTAACATTAAGAAGTTACTCATCATCCAGCTTTTTATATCGACTATGCATTCTGTTAGATTCTCAATTTGGTGTGTATCACCAGGCTGCGCTGAAATATAGAGCTGAGTATCATCAGCATAGCAGTGAAAGCTAACACCATGACTCCTGATAATATCTCCCAGAGGTAACATGTAAAGGTTGAAAAGTAACGGTCCTAGCACTGAGCCTTGAGGAACTCCATATTTCACTTTTGATCGATATGATACCTCCTCATTTAATGCCACAAACTGATAGCGGTCAGATAGATATGATGTAAGCCATGCTAAGGCGCTTCCTCTAATGCCAACATAGTTTTCTAGTCTATCCAAGAGAATGTTGTGATTGATAGTATCGAATGCTGCGCTAAGATCTAATAGCACTAATAACGAGATAAAACCACGATCAGATGATAGAAGCAGGTCATTAGTAACTCTAATGAGAGCAGTCTCAGTACTATGGTACGGTCTAAAACCTGATTGGAAATCCTCACAGACACCATTTTTTCTAAAAAGGAATACAGTTGTGAGGATACTACCTTTTCTAGTATCTTTGACAGAAAAGGGAGATTAGAGATTGGTCTGTAATTTACTAAGTCTTTGGGATCAAGATGTGGTTTCTTAATGATAGGTTTAACTACAGCCAGTTTAAAGGTTTTGGGAACATATCCTAATGACAATGATGAATTAATAATGTTCAAAATAGGATCTATGACTTCTGGAAGCAGATCTTTTAATAGTTTAGATGGAATAAGGTCTAACATACATGTTGCTGGTTTAGATGATTTAACAAGTTTGTACAAGTCTTCTTCTCCTATAATAGAGAAAGAGTGTAATTTTTCCTCAGGGGATCTAAAGCTCATTATCTGATGTGAAACTGTAGTTGACGGCTGCATAGTTACAATTTTATCTCTGATGGTATCAATCTTAGAAGTAAAGAAATTCATGAACTCATTGCAGCTATACTCTTGGGGCATATTAGCACCTGCTGATGCTTTATTTTTGTTAATTTAGTCACTGTACTGAATAAATACCGGGGTTGTGTTTGTTTTCTTCTAAAAGGGATGAAAAATAATCAGATCTTGCTATTTTTAATGCTTTTCTGTATGACAGCATACTCTCCCGCCAGGCAATACGAAATACTTCTAATTTGGTTTTTCTCCACCTGCGCTCCATTTTCCGGGCTGCTCTCTTTAGGGTGCGTGTGTTGTCATTATACCATGGAGTCAGATTGTTTTCTTTTATCTTTTTAAGTGCAAAGGAGCAACTGTATCTAAAGTGCTAGAAAAAGAGAGTGCATAGTTTCTGTTACATCATCAAGTTTTTGCATCGTATTGGATGAACTAAGGAATTGAGATAAGTCAGGAAGGTTATTTAGAAAGCTTTCTTTTGTGGTGGAGGTGATGGTTCTACCATACTTGTAATAAGGTGCAGAGTTTACAGGTTTAACTATACAGAGTTCACACAAGACTAGATAGTGATCTGAAATGTCATCACTTTGCTGCAGTACTTCAACCATTTTAACATCTATTCCATGTGACAGTATTAGATCTAGAGTATGATTTTGACAATGAGTAGGTCCAGAGACGTGTTGTCTAACCCCAATGGAGTTTAAAATGTCTAAGAAAGCTGATCCTAATGAGTCTTTTCATTATCAACATGGATATTAAAATCGCCAACAATTAAGACTTTATATCTGCCAGTACTAACTCAGTTAGAAAATCAGCAAATTCTTTGATGAAATCTGTGCTGTGCCCTGGTGGCCTGTATACAGTAGCCAGTACAAACATGACAGAAGATTTATCACTAGCACATGATTCTGTAGATAATGTTATATGCAGCACCAAAACTTCAAATGAGTTATACTTAAAGCCTGCCCTCTGAGAAGTACTAAGAATATTGTTATAAATTGTAGCAACACCTCCCCTCTACCTTTTAAACGTGGCTCATTTTTATAGAAATAATTTTGGGGGTAGATTCATTTAGAGTAATATAATCATCTGGTTTTAGCCAGGTTTCTGTCAAACAAAGCAAATCTAGCTTCTGATCATTGATCAAATCATATACATAAAGTGCTTTTGTGGAAAGTGATCTAATATTTAGCGAGCCAAGTTTTATCGTTTGCTTATTTGAATTATAGGTAGTTTTAATTTGTTGGACATTAATTAAATTATTGCTTTTGATTAGGTTTGGACGTTCTCTGCATATTCTAATTCGGGGAACAGACACAGTCTCTATAGTGTGATATCTAGGTGAAAGAGTCTCTATGTGCTGAGAATTAACTGCCTTCTGTGACGTGAGGCAGCTAGCAGACGGTCGGTTTAGCCGGTCTGTCTGCTTCCTGACCTGGGCACTAGTTGGTCATGTTGGAGCTATAAGACTATATGCCATATTTCTAGATAAATGCCATATTTCAATGGATCCAACTCACCACCAGGTGATGATCAGTTGACAGCTCTGCCCCTCTCTTCACCCGAGTGTCCAAGACATGCGGCCGGAGATCGGATGATACAACCACAAAGTCTATCATCGACCTCCGCCCTAGGGTGTCCTGATGCCACGTGCACTGGTGGACACCCTTATGCTTGAACATGGTCTTCGTTATGGACAGACCGTGACTAGCACAGAATTCCAACAACAGAACCCTCCTCAGGTTTAGATCAGGGGGGCCGTTCCTCCCAATCACGCCCCTCCAGGTGTCACTAGCATTACCAACGTGAGCGTTGAAGTCCCCCAGCAGGACGACAGAGTCCCCGGTTGGAGCACTTTCCAGGACCCCTCCCAAGGACTCCAAGAAGGCCGGGTACTCTACACTGCCATCGGCCCGTAGGCACAAATGACAGTGAGAGTCCTCCCCCAACCCGAAGTCGCAGGGAGGCGACCCTCCCGTCCACCGGGTTAAACTCCAACACGTGGCGGCTAAGCTGGGAGCTATGAGCAAGCCCACACCAGCCTGCCGCCTCTCACTGTGGGCAACACCAGAGTAGTAAAGAGAGTCCAGCCCCTTTCGAGGAGATGGGTTCCAGAGCCCAAGCAGTGCGTGGAGGTGAGCCCGACTATATCTAGCCGGTATCTCTCGACCTCCGCAACAACTCAGGCTCCTTCCCCAGAGAGATGACGTTCCATGTCCCTAGAACTAGATTCTGAGTCCAGGGGTTGGGTTGTCGAGGTCCCCGCTCGACTGCTACCCAAACCACAAGGCAGGTAAATACAAATTAATTAATAAATTGTGGTTTGGGTAAATACATTGCAGCACATTATTAAAAACTGATCTGATTTCATGTTTATTGCTACTTACTCCCAAAAGTAAAAACTGCACTTGAAAAGAAAAGAGAATAACATTCCGAATCATTGCAAACTTGTAAGGAAGAGCTGAATGCGTCTTGCACACAGTGACTTCCTGTTTGAACAGAATGTAATAAGAAAAAAGATATGCATGTGAAAGGAGAATGTATGTGTGTGAAAGCAAAAATGTATGTTTGTTTTAGGACAATGTGTGAGTGAAAATAGAAATGTAGCTAAGTGTAAGGAGAATGTTTGTACGCCCCTCGTACATATTTACTGGATCTTAAACAAACCGCTACTAATACAGACCTGCCAACCTATACTCATTTTGACTTCAAAGCAGGCTGGTAGCCTACGATTTGTTATTCTAAACTATGCAAAAACCTGGTGGCACCTTTGTGCATGCACAGCAATGAAAGAGGACTTTGACCAATCAGAGCGCTGGGTTCATTCCTTATCTAGCAAGCGGAGGACCATATACACGGTACTTCCACCTTCTTAAGGTGTGGAAAGTTAAGTTGATGTGATGGTTTTGATGCAGCATGCAGTTGGATTGATATAGTTGCACTAGATCTGGATCTTTTAAATGAAAATGATTCGGTCGTGTCTAATAAACCTTTGGACAATTGGTTGAATCCATGCCAAACTATTTTTGGACATTCTCATAACCAAACAGTCCTATAAAAAGACTACCAATATGGATCAAAAGTCAAAGCACAATATTTATATAACAATAAAGAAGTGTATTGACAAACTTAAGTGCTTGCATTTTATAAAATACAAATTATTTCAAAGCAGCTTTGCGGAAATCGGTTAGCATTTTCAGTTTTATGAATCCGTAGTTTCAATTTTCACAATTTCATTGTGACCAACATTGAAGACTGAAGAATATCCCAGCAGGTAAAATGAAGAACGTCAAAGCTGATCTGAAGTTTAGGTTTCTCCATCGTCATCATCTCTTTCTTGCAGCACATTGAGCTGTAAATAAAAGTTCATTACATCATAAAACGCAATTTTATCTGTAATATGCAGATTGTAATAATTGTACAGCTATTTTCTTTGTTTTTCAGTGTTTGTATGAATAAACTCACCTGGTGAAGATTCCTTTTGCATTACTTCCTTTTTGGGCGGTTGAGTCCACTGCAGCGTCACGTCAGAAAACCCTCGTTGCTCCAGAGCAGACCGAAGCTGAAACGAGCAGATCTCTTAAAACTGCTATCGGTGCACATAGATTTCTGCATGTTTCCGTCTCTCACCTGGGACAGGAGCTGGGCTATCATTGCAGGTTCAGACAGACTAGAACTGGACTTCAGATTTAACTTCACAAACGTTTTCTTCAGAACAGGACCTAAAAGAGTGACACAAGAGCGAGCATACATGGACGAAAGGGAGAAGAAAACGCTAAATGCAAATCATGAAAACAAACAATGTATTGTGACTAAAATATCTTTAGCAATTTAGTGAAAATGTATGTCTTAAGATTACATAGATGCGAGGTTGTGTAACGATGAAAAACTACGATAACAAAAAGGTTCAGGGGGCACGGTTTAGTGTCAAAAACAAATGCATTTTATGTGGTGACTGTTGAGAGCATCCAACTCTCGAACATTTTACATTTGACATTTTTAAACGATAGTTTTAATTCAAATAATATTATTAATGGTCCCCCAGAACTACATCTGCTTGTTTGCTCTGACCTTCTCCATAGACCTCCACCTCACACAGAGTAAGGATCTTTGAATCTCCAGGAATGAACAGATTGACGTATCGACCCTGCATATCGTTACATGTGAAGGTGGAGGAAGCGCCAGCTGGAATACTAGAAATCACAGCACATCTAAAGAGCGATGGAGAAAACCTCATTCAGACTTTATATGTTTCAGGGGTTGTTTATGGATATGAAGTCACTGAAAGAGGATCTCACATGGGGTTGTTGTTGCCATCGTTCTCCAAAGAGTTTCCGATGTGAATCTCAGCTCCGTTTATTCGTTCTGGACAGCAGTCTAGTCTGTTTGTGACGACGACTCTATTAACTCTGTACACAGAGCCCAGATCAAGCCTCCACCATGGGTTAGTCTGACTATAGGTTGAGGAACATGCTGGCCACGAAAGTGCGAAACCAGGATTAAAGTCAATGGCTTGTTCAGCGTACCAGACGGTATCTGTTGATGACTGCGTGACCGTTTTATCTGTTGCCAAGTTACCTGTAAGTTACACAGCATCAAGAAATGGTTTTAGTCAACTTATGTTATACTCTTTCAACGTGTTTGTTGTAGTTTTCTTCAATCTAGGAATGTGAAACAGAACAATGTTTCACCGCCAGTTATAAGCAGAAAACAGAAGACACATAAGAACTGCAAACAATATGCATTACTCTACACTTCAACGAAAATCTTTTTTTTAACAATCTAAAGAAAATAAAGAAATGCACTTAAAGGGTTTATATATCAAAAAATTTTAATTCTGTCATTATTTAGCCCTCATGTCATTCTAAACCTGTTAGATCTTCATTCATCTTCGGATTTTTTATGGAATTTTCAAAGACTGCATTGTGACTGAAAAGCTCCAAATCCCATAAACGTCTAAAATGATAGTTCTTCTCTAAATACATCAGTTTGACAGCTTGGGTATGAGTGTGAAATTGCTGACTTTAATCTGTCCAATCTGGCAACCATGTGCCCCCAGACTTAGGCAAGGCAAGGACCTTCTGCACCTACTCCTGGGCTTTATCTGCTATTCCCAATTTAAGGAACCTTTGGTGCTCCAGGAGATCAGCATCCTCCAGCGCTTTGTGTAAAAGGCTGTCAAAACGGATTCCTGCGTTATTCCCAGAACAACAGTGGATGAAGTCACTATCACTGGACCTCGCTTGACCAGAGAGAACATAGCTATCACTTATCCAAAGGTTGCAGTTTTTTGTTATTTTTTGTTCTTATTTCTTTGATGCATAATAAGGGTTTTCACCTGTATTCTTTCAGAGTAGCAACAGTTTATCTTTACAGATAACGTAGCTCTGATTGCTCTTGCATTTTATGCATCTTATGCACTTTCTCTCTATTTCATTCATGGTATTCGTTTGGTAGATGTTGATTACGCTTGTCTATCTTTTGTTAATAAAATCTGTTTAATCACACTTGTGTGTTCATTCAAGTCTGATATCCCACCAATCTTTCTTTTGTGACACATGGAGGATAGACTAGATAAATTACACATGATTTCCAGGAGATCCTTAAAGTTCCTCTTCTAAACAAAAATGCTATGATGCAAAACCTGTCAGGTTGCCGGTCAATCAAGCCCCCTCGTCAATTGTCTAAATATGGGCCTTATTCTGCCAAATTGTGCATTTCCTTTCTCCACTTCATAGTAATATGGAGGCACCGTCTGAATATATTCAGTAATATATTACTGTAAGTCTTTGGATATCGACTTGAGTGAAGTATATAAAAACTACTGTAATGAAATAAGAACGGCTCCAAAAAAAGCCAAATTCTCCTTAATTTACCTGTAAAAGTCACGTAGACTCCCACTTCACAGAGAGTAAGAATCATTGAAAGTCCACGAATATCCACAATAACATAGCGTCCCGTCAACCCAGCACACGAGTAGCTGGAGGTAGCTCCTCCTGGAATTGAAGAAACTGTGGCACATCTGGAGAAAAATAAGAGTCAGTTGCTCTTCTAAAATGTATTATATATATACTGTATATATATATATTTTTTTTTCTTTTGCAGACAAGCTATATTCGTAATTAGCATTATCGCATATAGAAAAGAAAGTTTTGTCGTTTATTTCCTGCGTGATGCTTCAGAGAGAAATAGTGTCTCGCGACCAAGGGAACCTCATTTAGCACTTGACCTATATGCCAAAATAGCACATGTATGTCTAGGAGATGTCTGTTAAAGACTGCTTGATCTACATCTGCTGTTTACACACAGCTGACAGACTTACTGAACCGCAAGTTTACACTAGAAATGTTTTGTAATGTATAGAATAAAAATAATAATTAGATTAAGAAAATGTATGGTTTGTACACTGCAAAAAATGACCATGATTTTAACAGAAAACAAGTAAAACAGTAAAAACATGTTAAATAGTTAACGGTAAATTTCTGTAAAATTTACAGGGAAAAAACTCATTTATGTTCCCAAAATTGTTTGAATTTAGTTTTTTTCTCATCAGTTATGTTTATTATGGTTATATGTTACATCTAATTTCGTTAAATCAATGTTAGTTTTATATTTCAGTTTAGTTTCCATCACCATAATGGTGTTTAGTGTTTGTGTGAATGGCACCGAGCACCTTCTATATATGTTACTATTTAAAGGTTGCTTGTGATGGGCTTTGGTTTATCATGTGACTAATCACCACAAGCACTTCTTTTCTATGTATTTCAAAAGTACACAACAGATTTCAGCACTTTAATAGGTTGGTATATTAACGGTATGAAATTACGGTATTTTTTTTACTATAGAATTCTGGCAACTACAGCTGCCAGTTTTTCACCATAAACTTTACAGATTTTTAGAGTGTATATCTATACAAAATTGTATAAATATATATAGTGCAAAAATGATAAAACGATGGACCAGACCAATCTGTAGCTATGTATAAGAATGTCAAAGAGACTCACATTGGGTTGCTGAAAAGATGTAAAGAATTGTTTCCGATCCGAATCTCCGCCCCGTTTATCCTCTCTGCACAGCAGCTCAGTCTGTTAGTGATGGTCACTCTGTTCACGCTGTAGGTCTTCATCAGGTCCAGCATCCACCACGGGTCAGTCTGTATCTCTGTATGAGTGCAGGTGGAGCTCGACCCATCCAGAGCGTTTGTGGCAATCAAGCCGTAATCTGTTGTTGACTGAATAGGTGTGCCCCATGTCGCTACGTTCACTGAAATATGTTTAATGGAAAAAACATATTTATATATTTATATTCTAATTGGAATAGATCTTGATTCACTGTAATGTTAGGAGAGTGGATCTTCAATATTGTAGAAGCTGGACAATAGCAAATCTTAGATGTCTCTGTCGACTTGGAAAGATTCAAACAGTTTTAGTCAACCCAGACTCATTGGAAATACGTTCCTCTGCAATCTTGTAATAAAAATGTTGTCAGTTTTACTGCCTTTAGTGTTCATTTTAACTGAAAACTGCAGTGTTTCATATGTATAGGTACTTTTTTTAGTTTGGCAGAATAGATACATATTTCCAATGAACCTAGGCTGGTTTTAGTTCATGTGTAAAATTTTAGGAATACCTTTTTTCAAACTTGAATCAATCAGGAAAAAAATAAATCCTAATTTGCCCTGCTGGGCAATCGAAGTCTATGACATTTTACCATGTTCTGGAATATTTATGTTGCAGAGCCGGTAAAATGTTTCACAGCAACACAAACATGAGGACAAAGATGCTATAGTGATTAACTGACAACATCTTACCTTCTCTTTCTGCCTTTGTTTGAATTGAGAAAAACCCTTTAAATGACAAACACAAAACAGTGCTTAGTATTTACATTTTTCTTCTATGTATAAACATATATTTGGTCAAATTTACATTTGGTTGGCTAAAAGTTTACAAAGCCCCTGTGATGTAACCGAGCCCAGCAGCTCGGGGAGGGACACAAATTTGTAAGAGGATGTAAAATGATGGCTCACTCGCAACAGCACTTCAGTGCAAAGTGCAGTTTTATTTACAGTGCAGAAGTATTGTCCACAGTGAAGGCTATATACAGGTGAACACAAAAATCAACGACGAACAAACCCAAAGTACCAAAGAAAATAAAAGGGAAAAATAAACCGGAAAACACTACAAGTATCAAACAGGTATCCACAATATACATCCAGGTTTAAATTGCTTGAGGCACCGCAGTAGCACTCTAAACATCGACTTGGTGAACAAGTCTCGTTCTGTAGTTTGGCCTCAGCTTAAATAGGCCAAACTCCCGCCCCTTTTGGGTAGTATCATTTGGGGACACAAATACCACCACTATTTGGCACTTACTATTTATCACTGAGTATGACCCACTTTACATACAATCAACATGCAATCCTTTAACACGTATAACACTTTAACGCCATACATTTATTATACTATTGCCACAGGTAAATACACACATAAACACCTAATCATACATTGACAATGGTTTCACCAGCTTCCGGTTGCGCGGCACAGAGCGGGAAGGACGTGACATTATAATCAGCCACCGCTCGTGCGCTCGGTTTGGCCAGCGCTAGCTTTCCCCGGAAGACTGACTACGCCCACACAGACAGACATCACAGAGACAAAACAGGACAAGTGTTATGTAAAATGTATGTAAATAATTAATACGGAGAAGTGCTGAAATGGGGGAATGTTCGTGCGCTATCACTATCGCGTGTGCATCCGCTACACTGATAGCGGCGACAGAAGGGAGGATGCAATGCGTGGATGAGGTAAACCGGAGTGTGTGCAGGTGTGTACGTGCAAGTGTAATGTAGTGCTGCTTCCCCAGCGGTGTCAGCTAATGTGACTTTATCACAGCCCCTAAAGGGACATGGTGGTTTTTGCATTCTCTTGCAAACTAGTTGAATTTGGACAAGCAGCTCTATGCCTTCACAATGGAGCACTTTATAATTTTATTTCGAACTTGAATTCAAGTATAAAGAAATGCAGTCAGTGTTGAATATAAGCTACTTAAACATTGACATTGTAAGACCAAATACAGTAGCCTATGGTGACAAACACTGTTGTTTTAACACAAAACCGTCCTCAGCGGGTTTACAGCAAGCTGTACGCAGACCTCCATTGCTGCACTGTCTCCCAAGCATTCTGTAGCTGGATAGTCCATTGCACTTATTTCCGAAATGAGAGCCACTGAAAATGAGGTGGATTATTATTAGTTTCTATTTTTGAAAGAAAAATCTACCCAAATTCAGTTATGTCTGCGCAATTTACACCACACTGCTTTGTGAATGAGGGTCAGCGTTAACCATGTTTTCCACAAAAGTGGTTCCTGAAGAAGGGAGCGGTGCCTGCTCGTGATCCAGCTACACCTCCAGAAGAAGAAAGTGCCACGCGTTAGTTTTCCAAATTGCCTTCCTGAAAGAGCTTCTTGGCACTCTGTGAGGCCAGTGTTGCTAAAGCCACTATTGTAATATATGTATAATCAGAAGACTGACTTTTAAACCGAATGCATTTTCTGCAAAGATAACAGACATTTTCCATCTTCCACATTTTCAATAAAGGGCATCTTGGCATATTCCCTAAAAACAGGTTATTAAAAATTCTGTAAGGTATTTTGAGTTGGACTTCACATACACACTTTGGGAACATCAGAGGCTTATTTTACATCTTGTGAAAAGGGGCGTAATACTTTCCCTTTAAAGGTCTTTATCTGGATAGCATTTTTGTGGGATCGAAGAGTGGAAAGGATTTCAACATTTTCAAATTTCTTTTGCATAGCACTTTACCTTTTATGGTGAGATTTTGTCCAAATGCATTCAACAACAAAATTTAAACACCTACATAGTTACACTAAAATGTATATGACCTGCTTAAAAATGAACCTAAAAGCATTAGTTAAGAGATTTGTAGAATATGTATTTGTTTTAAAAGCATTTTCTGCAAAATCAAAGATCAGAAGCTAGATTGGCTTTGTTTGACAGAAACCTGGCTAAAACCAAATGAATATATTACTCTAAATGAATCTACCCCCCAAAATTACTACTATAAAAATGAGTCACGTTTAAAAGGTAAAGGGGGAGGTGTTGCTACAATTTATAACAACATTCTTAGTACTTCTCAGAGGGCAGGCTTTAAGTATAACTCATTTGAAGTTTTGGTGCTGCATATAACATTATCTACAGAATCATGTGCTAGTGATAAATCTTCTGTCATGTTTGTACTGGCTACTGTATACAGGCCACCAGGACACAGCACAGATTTCATTAAAGAATTAGCTGATTTTCTAACTGAGTTAGTACTGGCCGCAGATAAAGTCTTAATTGTTGGTGATTTTAATATCCATGTTGATAATGAAAAAGACGCATTAGGATTAGCTTTCTTAGACATTCTGAACTCTGTTGGGGTTAGACAACATGTGTGAGACACGTGCACTATAGATCCCCTGAGGAAACATTCCACTTATTCTCTATTATAGGAGAGGAAGAACTGCACAAACTTATTAAATCATCTAAACCAGCAACATGTATGTTAAACCCTATAAAAAATTTGCTTCCAGAAGCCATAGATCCTATTCTGACCATCATTAATACATCAAGTCATTAAGATATGTCTCCAAAAAGACTTAAATTACAGACCAATCTCTAATCTCCCTTTTTTGTCAAAGATACTAGAAAAGGTAGTATCCTCACAACTCTATTCCTTTTTAGAAAAAAATGGTGTCTGTGAGGATTTCCAATCAGGTTTTAGACCGTACCATAGTACTGAGACTGCTCTCATTAGAGTTACTAATGACCTGCTTCTATCATCTGATCGTGGTTTTATCTCGTTATTAGTGCTATTAGATCTTAGCGCAGCATTCGATACTATCGATCACAACATTCTCTTGGATAGACTGGAAAACTATGTTGGCATTAGAGGAAGCGCCTTAGCATGGTTTAAATCATATCTATCTGACCGCTATCAGTTTGTGGCATTAAATGAGGAGGTATCATATCGATCAAAAGTGAAATATGGAGTTCCTCAAGGCTCAGTGCTAGGACCTTTACTTTTCACGTTTTACATGTTACCTCCGGGGGGATATTATCAGGAGACATGGTGCTTTCACGGCTATGCTGATGATAATCAGTTCTATATTTTGCTGCGGGAAAATTTCACCAAATTGAGAATCTAACAGAATGCATAGTCGATATAAAAAGCTGGATGATGAGTAACTTCTTAATGTTAAATTCTGAAAAAACGGAGGTGCTAATAATTGGACCTAAAAACCCCACATATATTAATCTAGAACACAGCCTATCACTTGATGGCTGCTCTGTTAATTCTTCATCATCAGTTAGGAACCTAGGTGTGCTGTTTGACCGCAATCTTTCCTTCGAAAATCATGTTTCTAGCATCTGTAAAACTGTGTTTTACCATCTTAAAAATATATCTAAATTACGACCTATGCTTTTAAACTCTAATACAGAAATATTAGTTCATGCGTTTATGACCTCGAGGTTAGATTATTGTAATGCTTTATTGGGTGGTTGTTCTGCACACTTAATAAACAAACTTCAGCTAGTCCAAAACACAGCAGCCAGAGTCCTTACTAGAACTAGGAAGTATGATCATATTAGCCCGGTTCTGTCAACACTGCACTGGCTCCCTATCAAACATCAGATAGATTTTAAAATCTTATTAATTACCTATAAAGCCCTGAATGGTTTATCTCCTCAATACTTGAGCGAGCTCTTATCACATTATAGTCCTGCACGTCCGCTGCATTCTCAAACCTTTGGTCATTTGATAATACCTAGAATATCAAAATCAACTGCGGGCGGCAGATCCTTGTCCTATCTAGCACCTAAACTCTGGAACAATCTCACTAACTCTGTTCGGGAACCACATCTTTTTAACTTAGCCTACACATAACACACTAATACACTTTTATTATTCAAATAAATTAAAGGATTTTTAATATTAGTCTGTTTCTTTCTTATTCTGTTTCTCAGTATCCAGATCACATGGTGGATCAGCACCAAGAGATGACCTTCATCAGAGACCAGAACACCTAGATGAGACCCGGGACAGATCACCAGAAACACACACACAAAGACACACACACAGTTAAAAGCACTGTATAAATAAAAGTCATTGACTGATGGATTCATTTCATCTCACAGAAAAATGCTGGAATATATTTGATATTTTTGAATTGAAAAGATATTTAACTATTAGACATTGTTTCTATACTAAAAAGACATTGAGTTTCAAAGGAATACTTAAATATTTGAATACTCCTCCTTGGAGAAAAAATCCCTGGCACTCGCACGCAGTAATTGTTTTGTACATTTCTAAACTTTAAGTAGATGAAAACATGTGATGAACTTGTTGCCTCAGACGCAGACAAATATATATAGAGTATAATGTAAAGGCCTTATTGAGTTCTTAGAGGTTTAGTTCTTGACCTCTGAAGAACAGCTGCAGAAAGTATGAGGAGAGCAGGTACAGATTTTAAGACAAAGATGTTTCTTCTCATTTCGATTCATGCATTTTTTTTTTTTTGTTTTTTTTTATACTTAAAGTTGCCAGCTTCAAACTCCACTATTTTCAGTTACACGAAAGTACAGTAAAGTATAGTATTCCAGACAGAAATTATATGTAAATTAGTTTTATCATCAGCGGCATAAAGCTGCCAAGACCTTGTGTTCCTTCATGAGCCCAAGTTCCACATTAAATTAATTTTTCTATGCCATTTGAAACAAGTGTTTCTTCAATTTTGCTTCGTCTCAGTGTGCATTAGTGGTGTGTCTTTTTTAGTTGCTAAAAACAGGTCGGGAAACACTGGTTTTGCGGCATTAATCAAAAACAACACATTCTATTCTGTTTCTGAAACGCATCATCAAGATATTAAACATATATGTTTGACTTACCCAGTAAAACTGACAAACTCATGCAGAAAACAGTCATCTTTATTTCAAACATCCTTTCAGCTTTCATTCGAGGAGCTTTGAAAGAACTTGGCTCTCGGGAGAGACATGCTTAACTTCTCCTCAGAATCACATGATTACATTTCTCCTCCCCCTTTTCTTTTTGACTGGAGCTGCAAGAAAAATGTTGTTCTGTTCTATTGAGATTGTGATTGTACATCTCGTCAATAGTCAAAGTACTTCAAAGTCAAAATAACAATAACTGAATGCACCAAACTTTTGCCGCTCCTCCAAGGAAGAAGAAGAAGAAGAGGAAGAAGAAGAGGAAGAAGAAGAAGACAGACCGTCTTTCTGATCTACATATTCAAATTCATTACCTCATATTTTTACTGAAAGGGATTAAAAACTGGAATAATGACAGGTTTTAAGTCTCTCTTATCTGTGATCTGTGTTTTAAATAAAGGAGATAGAGATAGAGAGAAGCATGTCGTTGTAACCTGCATGACCCTGCCTGATCCTTTCAGTGAAAAACCAAGCATGAATTTTAATAACTGAAGCTGCCAAGTTTCAAACACACACAAAATCATAATGGTACTACAGGAATGGTTTATGTAACACATTTCCCAGTCTTTGTTTTCATACTGCATGCTGTTTTCTGTATCTTTTCAGTTGTGCGCTTGCTTTTACATGTGTTTTTCTTTACCATCCTACTGACTTCTCAAGATCAACAGATATTTGCATATTTTTGTTTTATTCAGAGCATCCTCCAAGTACACAAAAACTGATCTGGTGTGGCATGAGAAGATCTGTTTCTGAAGAAATGAAGACCGCAACGTGACCATGAACATTAGGTGATCATATAGACATCACTTACACGTCTACATCTGTTCACTTTCTAAAACAACACTTTTTTTTTTCTTTTTCTGATTTCCGTGTTTTATTTCATTAATATCACATGGTCATGTTTTGGCCTCACGTTCATGTGTTTATAAAGTAATAAACCCAAACTAATGAACACATTTTTTTAATTGTATGATTAAATTGCTGATTTGCGTTCGAAACTATTTTGTACAGCACACAGAGATTTTTTTTTTTTTTTTTCAAGGTGCTTCTTTCAAAATCTCTCTCTCTGAGAAAAAAAAAATGTGAGGAAGCACTCTAGGTTTGTGTTTATTTGTAAACGACCAGGTCATCATCATGTCTTCGATTTTTTTACTTTCACATTTCTCCTATGATAATCAGCCACAGATCTGCTAGTAATGTTTTTTCCGGGGAGCTGGTGTGAAGTTCATTTGACTGGGGTTACAATTATTTTGCATATGTAAAGGACTGTGCCGTCTTTTTTTTTTTTTTCTTGAAAAACATAAATGATGAAATGTGACGTAAACCGAATGTTTCCATTCAGTCCAGAAGGTTTAGTTGATTCTCTGAAGAACTGATCCACTCAGTGGTATTGGTTTCACAAACCCAAATGAGCTGATTCAGTAACCGGAGGAATCTGCCCGGATACAAGAAGTCAAATTAAAGAAAGAAAATATAAATGCTGGGTATAAAAGAAACGTGCATACTTTTACCAGCAATAATCACTTCAGCAGTCAGGATTGTTATCATTTCTGTTTTTAAGCAAGAAAAGGGCTTGTGAAAGATTATTAATATTGATGTTGGCTATGGTATTGCAGCCTGACAGTGAAGTGGTCGTGTTGTGGTTGAGAGACTGGTTTTATGGAGGAAGTCTTCTATCATGGCTGTTATGTAATCTCGCGTGCTTGCTTCAGAAGGCCTCCACCTTCAACGTTCAGCAGCAGTATTTCTTACACGCTCAAAGCACCAGCAGATCATCACCGTATATCATCACGTCATCTCATCATTACAAGATTTCCTGAAAACAATGGGGATCCCTCTGAAAATGATGCGACTTTCTCCTGGTGGACGATGGTTTTAAACCACAGGTGTGATGACGTCCTCCAAAATCATCAAAGTGAGAACTGATAAAACGTTGCATTGGATAAAAAGTGCCTACCAAATGCAAAATATAATGTTCTATGCTGTTATTAACGATAACAAATATTGATATACTTTCCATAGTATGATATCTATTGGTCTCATTGAAATTTCTTCAACCTTTATTCACCGCCTCTACAGTGTTGGTATTGTGTGTTGGTGCCACTAGTTTGCATGTGGGTTAAAATATTATTTTATTCAAATTATGTTTGAATTTGGTTATTTACAGTAATTTTCAAAGTTTAGGCAACAGTCCTTGTGCACATCAATCTAATAAATCAGCTTATAAATTAAGTTATTTATTTATTCATTTAGTCATTTTAATCTTAGTAATGGGAGCAAGCAGTGAGATGAGAATGAAATATATTTTATATACTGCTTGGTCCATAAGTCTCAGAATGGGAAACAACTAAACACACAACACAACCGTCTAAACGTTATTTTTACATGGCAGATATTTCGTGTTAAGATAGCTGTCACGAATGGGAAGCGCATTTTGCTTCTTGTTTACGGTATGCAAATCCTTAGCGTAAATGTGTGATTCAAAGCTAGATTTCATAGCAAGTGGGCCAAGATGGCAGCAGCGTAGGTGGTATATGTTTGCTCTTCGAGGAAATAAAGGTGAAATGAGGATATAACCAGTTGCTTTGACTAGTGATAATGCAGACACAAGTAAAAAAACAAAAAAGTCATGTATTTCCATGCATTCCGCTTCCGACGCGTCTGATATCCTTCATCAGTTTGAGAGTTCAGTATCGGCCTCTATTAGTACATCACTTCCTGTTTCACATAAATAATAACCCAAATTCACTTAATCATCCATCATAATGAAAAAAAAACAAATAATATATTTTTGCAGCAAAAGATAATTGAGCTTCACAAGAGTCTTTAAGAAAAGAGCTACAGCAGAGAAAAGTCTCCACCACCAGGCCAATAATTCAGAATTTCCAATCAACAAAACTGTCTGGAAGAGCATGTGTGTCTATATCGTCCTAACGACCGCAGAGAAGGAGAGTTTGAGTGGATAAAGACTCAAATGACCACAGCTGGAGAACTGTAGAAAGCAGTTGAATCTCTGCTTCAGAAAACCTAAAAAATTGCCCCTACATCACCATGTTGTTTGGAAGGGTTTCTAGAAAGATTGTCCTCGCTCACCCAAAAACAATCTCCAACATATTCAGTTCACGACGGGAACTTCAAACGGACTGGCTTTTACGTTCAGATGAAACTAAAACATGAGCCTGAGAAACAAGGAGCAGCAAGGATGTTGATTCTCTGGGCGTCCGGTCAGAGGAGAACTGGTCTCAACTGAGTCTGGTTTCTCCCAAGGTTTTTTTTCTCCATTCTGTATGGATGGGGTTTTGGTTCCTCTGTCTTCTTTGTTGGGGACACTTAACTTCTAGTGATTGAGACCGTCTCTGCATTTAATAACAAATTGTTCACTCTCATCATTATACATCCCTGTCATTGTATTCTTCTGCTTTATTCTGTACAGTGCTTTGATACAACCTGAGTTGTTAAAAGCAGTATATAAATAAAAATGATTGATTGATTGATTGATCACTGTTCCTCACCGACAGCAACATGACGACTAACACCTCCTTAGATTCCTCTGTGGCGAGAATCAGTGGCTGGAGGGAGAAAAACGCAAAACATATTAGGAAATCTCTACAGAGGTTAAGTGGGGATTTGGGGCCTTGCAAATTAAACAGAGAATTCACTTCTAGAATTAGCAATCCCTTTTTTTAATTGGCCATGATTTTTTGGACCAAATTAGATGTTCGACCAACTTGTGGCCTATCTTTCTAGCTAAAGTGTAGTTTCATGCCTGGCAAGTTAACTATTTCCTCATCTAACTTCCATCAGCAATGTCTTCTTTTATTGTCCATGGTTTCTCCCCACACAAATTTCTCCTTTAGAATAACGCTGACATAATTGTGTAAGTGTAAAAAAAATACAAACGATTTGAATCTTGTGTGAATATGGTTTAATAAAAAATTTCAGATCTGGATAAAAGTAAGTTGAAATGGCACGGTTGTATCAACAAATGCCTTTTTCTATCAGTTTCACATTTGTTAACACTATCAGGTAGGTTTAGGGTAGGATTTGGTGTAGGGCATATTTCCAGCATTAACCTTTTGCAACTGAACCGTAAAATACATAACTAAAGCAACATGATAAAAACACAGCAATTTTTACCCGAGTCATGGCAATAAAAAGAGTTTGTGTATTGAAACCGTGTTTTAGCGCCACTCTCAAAGTTACATATTTCTTTATGAAACCAGGTTTCCATCTTTACAAACATGACCCAGACCTTAGATGTAATTTTTTGTATGATGAAAATTCAAGATATTTTGTTTATGTTCTTATACTGAATGCAAAACTTCTTAATTCATAAGCAAAAATGGCTTTTTGATTCCCTTAGACAAATAACAACAAGAGTGAAATTTTTTTGCAAAAAGGTTATTATTCTGTATATATAATACCATAATTTAACAATACCTTTTTTTCTGTCAATTATTTTTATAATAGTTTTTGCAGAAATATATTCTTGTGTTTTTTTCCCATTGTATGGTTTTAAAAGTGTTGCTTATAATAAATAATAATTGTTAAAAATTGTTTAATTGTTAGATTTCATGCATACTAAAAGAGACATCTGGTGGACAAGTTTGGTTCCACATGCTAATGATAGATTGTCCTGATATTTTTGTGTTGCTCTTAAAGAGAGAGAGAAACCATGCTTTATGAATGATTGAAAAGGGAAAAAACATATTGAGGAAAGAGAAAAAGGAAAAGGTTGCATTCAAAATCCCTTCGATGAACATCATGAAATAATAATAATAATAATAATAATAATAATAATAATAATAATAATAACACTGTTAAACATTTCAATTCCATTGAACACAAAAACAGTTTCTACACAACTTACACATTGTACTTTGTCTTGAGCTGAAAAAATGTCTGTAGACTTACCTGAAACGTTTTTTTAAATAAATAATTATTATTATTATTATTGTTATTTAATTATTCTATTTTTCTGACGGTGTGTGCATCACATCATTTTCTTCAGTCTTGTCAAACAAACCTGGTTAATTCTGATTCATTATAAATGTAGGTGCCATGAAGTTGTTAATGTTGTTTTATAATGTCTTTTTTGTTGTTTATGTGGATTGCATGTTTGTATGTGTTATTTTAGGTATGCCTCTTGTGGTGGTTAAGGTTAATTACATCCATTTTGGCATTTCCTGTGGGTAGCCATCTTAAACAGGATGTGATGTGGCAGGAGCGAGGGGGAAGGGAAACAGTTTTTTGACCTGCATATCAACTCTTTCAAATCACAGTTTGATTTAATTTTTTAAGTATTAATTCCTTTGTTACAATAAACACCAGTTTCAATCAAACAATTTTCTGGGAGCAGCGTCAATTTTACTTTCCCACACGGAAGTGGCTATAAACGAATAGGAAGCTGCTACATTAGTCAAAAAACTCCCAGGAAGGACATGCAAGCATGTGGTAGGCCCAAACAAGGCCTGTGTCTGGAATACCAAGCTATTGTTGGAAGGCATCAGCAGCTCAAGGGATTCAGAAACTCATCCAATTCGTGAGTAACTGATGTGTTTATTTCTAAGAAGCTATGGTTGAGAAGGTGTCTCTCAAGTGCTCGTATTGTTTTTGTTAGTTTTTCCTGTTTTTTGTTTATCAAACACCATTGTTTTTACCAGGGATGAACTGCTGAACATTCGGCAGACCACTCCGCAAAATAGTTCACCGGTCTTTGATTATTCTGACGTCTTGTTGAACATCGTAGTTAGCGGGGCAGCGGTGCTGGTCAAAAGCCTAAGGCCGCGCAGACGGGGGAAACGGGCCGGCGCACTTGTGAAACTCAGACAACGCGGACTCCGAACGCCGTTGCCCAGCATTCAATTGGCGAACCTCCGCTCTCTACCCAACATAATGGACGAACTTCTTCTGCTTACCCAGACTAACAGGGATTTCTCAAACTCTGCTGCTCTGTGTTTCACGGAAACCTGGCTAAACGATGCAATTCCAGACAGCGCATAAAGTCTGTCGGGCTTTCAGCTGCTTAGAGCGGATTGTGTCCCAAATTTAACGGTGAAATCGCGCGGTGGCGGGACGTGCTTTTACGTCAATGAAAGGTGGTGTACAGATGTAACTGTGTTAAAGAAGATGTGTTGCACCAATGTAGAAGCACTCTTCATTAACTGCAAGCCTTTCTACTCGCTGCGGGAGTTTTGCTCGTTTATTCTGGTGTGTGTTTACATCCCTCCGCAAGCGCACGTGAGTCTGGCTTTACAAAAACTCGCCGATCTGATCACAGAGACTGAGCAACAACACCCGGACTCTGTTTTAATAATTCTCGGGGACTTTAATAAAGCCAATCTCTCACGTGAACTGCCAAAATTCAGACAGCACGTTACCTGTCCAACCAGAGACCGTAACATACTGGATCACTGCTACACCGTAATAAAGGATGCTTATCATTCCGTCCAACGAGCTGCCCTGGGACTCTCTGATCACTGTTTGGTCCATCTCATACCGACCTACAGGCAAAAGCTGAAATCAGCTAAACCTGTTCTTAGGACTGTAAAAAGATGGACTAACGAAGCAGAGTGGGATTTACAAACCTGCTTTTCTCTCACTGATTGGACTGTCTTTGAAGCTGCTGCCACAGATCTGGACGAGCTCACAGAAACGGTAACATCATATATTAGTTTCTGTGAGGACATATGTATTCCTACCAGGACTTATTTAACTTACAACAATGACAAACCATGGTTCACTGCTAAACTCAGTCAGCTCCGTCAAGCCAAAGAAGATGCTCGCAGGATAGGGGACAGAGCCTTGTATAAGCAGGCCAAGTACACACTAAAAAAGGAGAGGAATTATTCTGAAAAGCTTCGCACCCAGTTCTCCTCTAGTGACACAGCTTCTGTGTGGAAAGGTCTGAAAGACATCACCAATTACAAGGCACCATCCCCCAGCACTGTGGCAAATCAACAACTGGTAGACGACCTGAACGAGTTCTACTGCAGGTTTGAAAAGGAACCATTCTCACCTCCTGTAATCCCCCTCTCCCCCACACCTGCCCTTCAACTCAGCGAAGATGACGTGTGCCAGGTCTTCAGGAAGAACAAAAGAAGAAAGGCACCAGGCCCAGACGGTGTTACTCCAGCCTGTCTGAAAACCTGTGCTGACCAACTGGCCCCCATCTTCACTCAGATCTTCAACAGATCATTGGAGCTGTGTGTAGTACCTTCATGCTTCAAACGCTCCACCATCATCCCCATCCCAAAGAAACCCAAAATTAATGGACTTAATGATTTCAGACCCATGGCTCTAACGTCGGTGGTCATGAAATCATTTGAAAAACTGGTTCTGGGTTATCTGAAGGACTTTACAGGACCCCTACTGGACCCCCTGCAGTTTGCGTACAGAGCAAACAGGTCAGTGGACGATGCAGTCAATATGGGACTGCACTATGTTCTGCAACACCTAGACTGACCAGGGACTTACAGTATGTGAGGATCCTGTTTGTGGACTTCAGTTCGGCCTTCAACACCATCATACCAAACCTCCTCCACCCCAAACTAACCCAGCTCTCGGTGCCCACCTCCGTCTGTCAGTGGATCAGCAGCTTCCTGACAGACAGACAGCAGGTAGTGAGGCTGGGAAAATTCTCATCCAGCACCCGCACAACCAGCACTGGAGCCCCTCAGGGTTGTGTCCTCTCCCCACTGCTCTTCTCCCTCTACACGAATGACTGCACCCCTAAAACGCCTCTGTCAAACTCCTGAAGTTTGCAGACGACACCACAGTCATCGGCCTCATACAGGACGGTGACGAGTCTGCTTACAGACAGGAGGTCAAAGAGCTGGCTGAATGGTGTAGTCTGAACAACTTGGAGCTCAACACGCTCAAAACAGTGGAGATGATAGTGGACTTCAGGAGGAACCCCCCTGCACTCCCCCCACTCACCATCAATCAATCAATCATTTTTATTTATATAGCGCTTTTAACAACACAGGTTGCATCAAAGCACTGTACAGTATAATGACAGGGATGTATAATGACGAAAGTGACCAATTTCTTATTAAATGCAGAGACGGTCTCTGTAGTCAATTCAACGATAGTCACTAGAAGTTAAGTGTCCCCAACCAAGCAAGCCAGAGGCGACAGCGGCAAGGAAACAAAACCCCATGCATACAGAATGGAGAAAAAAAAAACCTTGGGAGAAACCAGACTCAGTTGGGGTCAGTTCTCCTCTGACCGGACGCCCAGCACTTAACTTCCAGTTCAATTTTAAACGCTGCTGTGTCAGGTAGTGTAAATGTCGACGGGCGCATCTAGGTGTTCTGGTCTCTGATGAACATAATCTCTGGGTGCTGATCCACCATCTAGTCTGGATACAAACTGTGAAAACAGATTGAGAAAGAAACAGGACTAATATTAGCGTAGATGCCATTCTTTTTACGATGTCACAAGTACATCGTATTGTAGGAGTAGTGTTCCCGGTTCCAGCAAATCTAAGTAATGCAGCCTAAAAATCCTTTAACGGATTTGAATAATAAAAGGTGTGTTGGTGTGCTATGTGTAGGCTAAGTTAAAAAGATGTGTCTTTAATCTAGATTTAAACTGGCAGAGTGTGTCTGCTTCCCGAACAGAGTTAGGGAGATTGTTCCAGAGTTTAGGTGCTAGATGGGAAAATGATCTGCCGCCCGCAGTTGATTTTGATATTCTAGGTATTATCAAATGGCCAGAGTTTTGAGAACGCAGCGGACGTGCAGGACTATAATGTGATAAGAGCTCGCTCAAGTATTGAGGAGCTAAACCATTCAGGGCTTTATAGGTAATTAATAAGATTTTAAAATCTATTCGATGTTTGATAGGGAGCCAGTGCAGTGTTGACAGAACCGGGCTAATATGATCATACTTCCTAGTTCTAGTAATGACTCTGGCTGCTGCGTTTTGTACTAGCTGAAGTTTGTTTATTAAGCGTGCAGAACAACCACCCAATAAAGCATTGCAATAATCTAACCTTGAGGTCATAAACGCATGAATTAATATTTCTGCATTAGAGGTTGAAAGCATAGGTCGTAATTTAGATATATTTTTAAGATGGAAAAACGCAGTTTTACAGATGCTAGAAACATGATTTTCAAAGGAAAGATTGCGGTCAAACAGCACACCTAGGTTCCTAACTGATGATGAAGAATTAACAGAGCAGCCATCAAGTGATAGGCTGTGTTCTAGATTATTATATGTGGGGTTTTTAGGTCCAATTATTAGCACCTCTGTTTTTTCAGAATTTAACATTAAGAAGTTACTCATCATCCAGCTTTTATATCGACTATGCATTCTGTTAGATTCTCAATTTGGTGTGTATCACCAGGCTGCGCTGAAATATAGAGCTGAGTATCATCAGCATAGCAGTGAAAGCTAACACCATGACTCCTGATAATATCTCCCAGAGGTAACATGTAAAGGTTGAAAAGTAACGGTCCTAGCACTGAGCCTTGAGGATCTCCATATTTCACTTTTGATCGATATGATACCTCCTCATTTAATGCCACAAACTGATAGCGGTCAGATAGATATGATGTAAGCCATGCTAAGGCGCTTCCTCTAATGCCAACATAGTTTTCTAGTCTATCCAAGAGAATGTTGTGATCGATAGTATCGAATGCTGCGCTAAGATCTAATAGCACTAATAACGAGATAAAACCACGATCAGATGATAGAAGCAGGTCATTAGTAACTCTAACTTTCTCGTTCTCTGTTCCTGGCTGGTGGAACGATCTTCCCGTACTTATCCGGAATGCTGGATCTCTGTCAATCTTCAAGAAACTGCTGAAAACTCACATCTTTCAGCAATACCTGACCCTCAAAAAAAAAAAAAAAAAAAAAAAAAAAAATTACTCTCACTGTCTCTGTCTCTCTTCTCATCCCCCTTGTTTATTCCTTCCCTTCTGGCATGTACTAATTTGAACACTCCCTGTGACTGGGTGTTATAAGCACTTACCCTGTCTGTTTGTCTCTCAAAAAAATGAATCGCTGCTGTACTCTCAATTGTAAGTCGCTTTGGATAAAAGCGTCTGCAAAATGACTAAATGTAATGTAAATGTAAATGTAATGAGAGCAGTCTCAGTACTATGGTACGGTCTAAAACCTGATTGGAAATCCTCACAGACACCATTTTTTTCTAAAAAGGAATACAGTTGTGAGGATACTACCTTTTCTAGTATCTTTGACAGAAAAGGGAGATTAGAGATTGGTCTGTAATTTACTAAGTCTTTGGGATCAAGATGTGGTTTCTTAATAAGAGGTTTAACTACAGCCAGTTTAAAGGTTTTGGGAACATAACCTAATGACAATGATGAATTAATAATGTTCAAAATAGGATCTATGACTTCTGGAAGCAGATCTTTTAATAGTTTAGATGGAATAGGGTCTAACATACATGTTGCTGGTTTAGATGATTTAACAAGTTTGTACAAGTCTTCTTCTCCTATAATAGAGAAAGAGTGTAATTTTTCCTTAGGGGTTCTAAAGCTCACTATCTGATGTGAAACTGTAGTTGACGGCTGCATAGTTACAATTTTATCTCTGATGGTATCAATCTTAGAAGTAAAGAAATTCATGAACTCATTGCAGCTATACTCTTGGGGCATATTAGCACCTGCTGATGCTTTATTTTTTGTTAATTTAGTCACTGTACTGAATAAATACCGGGGGTTGTGTTTGTTTTCTTCTAAAAGGGATGAAAAATAATCAGATCTTGCTATTTTTAATGCTTTTCTGTATGACAGCATACTCTCCCGCCAGGCAATACGAAATACTTCTAATTTGTTTTTTCTCCACCTGCGCTCCATTTTCCGGGCTGCTCTCTTTAGGGTGCGTGTGATGTCATTATACCATGGAGTCAGATTGTTTTCTTTTATCTTTTTTAAGTGCAAAGGAGCAACTGTATCTAAAGTGCTAGAAAAAAGAGAGTGCATAGTTTCTGTTACATCATCAAGTTTTTGCATCGTATTGGATGAACTAAGGAATTGAGATAAGTCAGGAAGGTTATTTAGAAAGCTTTCTTTTGTGGTGGAAGTGATGGTTCTACTATACTTGTAATAAGGTGCAGAGTTTACAGGTTTAACTATACAGAGTTCACACAAGACTAGATAGTGATCTGAAATGTCATCACTTTGCTGCAGTACTTCAACCATTTTAACATCTATTCCATGTGACAGTATTAGATCTAGAGTATGATTTTGACAATGAGTAGGTCCAGAGACGTGTTGTCTAACCCCAATGGAGTTTAAAATGTCTAAGAAAGCTGATCCTAATGAGTCTTTTTCATTATCAACATGGATATTAAAATCGCCAACAATTAAGACTTTATCTGCGGCCAGTACTAACTCAGTTAGAAAATCAGCAAATTCTTTAATGAAATCTGTGCTGTGCCCTGGTGGCCTGTATACAGTAGCCAGTACAAACATGACAGAAGATTTATCACTAGCACATGATTCTGTAGATAATGTTATATGCAGCACCAAAACTTCAAATGAGTTATACTTAAAGCCTGCCCTTTGAGAAGTACTAAGAATATTGTTATAAATTGTAGCAACACCCCCTCTACCTTTTAAGCGTGGCTCATTTTTATAGAAATAATTTTGGGGGGTAGATTCATTTAGAGTAATATAATCATCTGGTTTTAGCCAGGTTTCTGTCAAACAAAGCAAATCTAGCTTCTGATCATTGATCAAATCATATACATAAAGTGCTTTTGTGGAAAGTGATCTAATATTTAGCGAGAGCCAAGTTTTATCGTTTGCTTATTTGAATTATAGGTAGTTTTAATTTGTTGGACATTAATTAAATTATTGCTTTTGAATAGGTTTGGACGTTCTCTGTATATTCTAATTCGGGAACAGACACAGTCTCTATAGTGTGATATCTAGGTGAAAGAGTCTCTATGTGCTGAGAATTAACTGCCTTCTGTGACGTGAGGCAGCTAGCAGACGGTCGATTTAGCCGGTCTGTCTGCTTCCTGACCTGGGCACTAGTTGGTCATGTTGGAGCTATAAGACTATATGCCATATTTCTAGATAGAAGAGCGGCACCACCCCAGGAGGGATGAAGACCATCTCTTTTCAACAGGTCAGGTCTGCCCCAGAAACTCATCCAATTGTCTATAAAGCCTATGTTGTTCTGCGGGCACCACTTAGACATCCAGCCATTGAGACCCAGCAGTCGGCTGTAAATCTCATCACCCCGGTAAGCAGGAAGGGGACCAGAGCATATTACATTGTCCGACATCGTGCTTGCAAATTCACACACCTCTTTAATATTATTTTTAGTGATCTCCGACTGGCGAAGTCGAACATCATTAGCGCCGACGTGAATAACAATCTTACGAAATTTACGTTTAGCATTAGCCAGCACTTTTAAATTTGACAAGATGTCAGACGCTCTGGCTCCCGGTAAGCATTGGACTATGGTGGCTGGTGTCTCTATTTTCACGTTCCGTACAATAGAATCACCAATTACTAGGGCACTTTGATCAGGTTTCTCAGTGGGTGCGTCACTGAGTGGGGAGAACCTGTTTGATGTTCTGATCGGAACGGAAGAGCGGTGTTTTGACCCGCGACTAGCCCGCCTCACGGTCACCCAATTGCCCTGCTGCACGGGCTCTGAAGCTGGAACCAAACAATGTACATGATTCACTGTACTAGTCGCATCCAAAGCAGTATCTACAGCCCTCGCATTCTTACTGTCCTCAATTAAAGTTTGGATACGTGTCTCTAATTCTAAAACCTTCTCTGTCAGCCTAGCTATTTCCCTGCATTTATCACACGTGAATCCCTGATCGCTAACAGAGAAGGATAAACTATACATGTGACAGACGGTGCAAGTGACGATGCAGGGAGAAGCCATTTACTCACCGTAAGAATTCACTTACCACTCTTGTTTTGATGAGCTTGTGAAAATGGAGCGAACGAGCGCGAGGAACAAATGAACAGGAGCGGGGGAAAAAAAGCCCACAATCGGCGCAAAAACGCGGGTGGGAGCGAAAGTGAATCGGCTAACGAGTACTAACTCACCGCCGAGTTTTAGATTAAAGCGAACGAACTAACAGCAGTCTAATTAGTTAGATTAATTTAATAGTATCAACGATATGTACACAGTTAAATTATATTTGATCGTTAGAGAAGAGGTGATAAATTGAAAAGCGAAGCTACACGCAGCTACAAACAAACCAACCTCTCAGCAGACAGGAGCAATCGAGCCTCACCAGACAGGACTGACAGACTGTGGCAACAGTGGAGTCATTCAGGTTCCTGGGCACCACAATCTCCCAGGACCTGAAGTGGGACACTCACATCGACTCCATTGTTAAAAAGGCCCAGCAGAGATTGTACTTCCTTCATCAGCTGAGGAAGTTCAACCTGCCACAGGAGCTGCTGAAACAGTTCTACTCGGCCATCATACAATCCATCCTCTGCACTTCCATAACTGTCTGGTTCAGCTCAGCTACCAACTATGACCTCAGAAGACTACAGAGGGTAGTCGGTAGTCAGGACTTCTGAGAGAATCATTGGTACAACCCTCCCCACTCTCCAAGAACTGTACCTATCCACATTAAACAAAAGGGTTAAGAAAATCACTCTGGACCCCTCACATCCTGCACACTCCATCTTCAAACTGTTGCCGTCTGGTCGCCGCTACAGAGCACTGAGTACCAGGACAGCCAGACACAGGAACAGTTTCTTCCCCCAGGCAGTCCATGTCATGAACACTTGAGGACACTTATTTATTTAACATACAGATTTGCACATAACACTGCACAAACATAATTCCTGTTACACTTGAATGTTTATAGTATATATTTTAATTTTAATTTTTTTCTATTTTTATTTTTGCTGTTGCACATTTTATATTTTGTATATTGTACATAATTCTCTGTCTTGTCTTGTTATCGTGTTGCACTGTAGAGTTTTTGTCACTAAAACAAATTCCTCGTATGTGCAAACATACCTAGCAATAAAGTGATTCTGATTCTGATGACAGGAATCACTGAATATTCGAAAGATGTCACACTCCCGCATAGAGAAGGTCTGCGATTCTGTGTGAACCTCCAGTATGGTGAATGACGTCAAATTGATTACAACATGGTGGCCGCATCTTTTTTTATGCCTGGAACGGTCCAAAGGGGCGTCTATTGAATTGGGTCTGTCTTGTTCACATTATCCCCATCGGTCTTATTATATGCATTAAAGGGAAGGACAGTTCTTCAAACGGCCATTCTATGCCCTCCCGGTCATCCTCGTCCAAGAACTCCTCCTTCCCTCCAGTTAATGGAGACATGTGCGTGTAACCATCTCAACAGCATCAGGATCCCTGCCTGTTGAGGTTGGATCGGTGAAGGATCTCCCGGTGCCCATTCTGCTGGGAAGAGACTGACCGTGCTTTGACTGTCTGCTGATCACCGCCATACAGCCTGCCAGCCTAGAGGGCTGTTTCCAGAAAAGCGATCTGGAACAGGGGCCCGCTGCCAACTGGTTCTTCTCGCCTCTGATAGTGAGACAGATGGTGAATCCCCCTCAACTGATTTTAACTCCAACAGGTGAAGGGGCTTGATTTGAGCCCAGCGAAGATGGTCAGCTGCGGCACAAGTGCGTGTAATGGATGGCAAGGAAATGGTTACTGGTGCCCAAGTCAAAGACAGAAATGGTGTTGAGCCAATCTCCTAGCAGGACATCTCTGCTGTCTGCTAAACGACCTGAGAAAGTTGCTAAATGGAAGAGTTGATTCAACAACAGTTATGATGATCCAGAATTTCCTAAGTGTGCTAATTCAGACAAAGTTTCCACAGACCCTAGTAGATGGTTAAAAAAAGGTTCATGATTTATTTATAGAACCAGCTTTACTGACAAGCATTACATCTCGCATGCAACGATTATTGTGCAGCCCTACAAAATATATATATATAGATCTGGTTTAAAGTGTCACAAAATATAATATAGTCACTCTAAAGTACGAGGGCCAGATCTGGGTCATGTCGAATAAATAATAAAGAGTCATGGAACAGAGCCGGGGCCACATTGGGGCCAGAGGAAATTGTTTGTGTCTGTCTTCAGTGTGTGGGCCAGTTTTAGGTCGAAATTGGGTCAAAACTTAAAGATGCTGTATGTAGGACCGACAGCGAGTAGTTGGACCAGGTATTGCAGTCCAAATGCAAAATATTGGAGAGATTTTTTTTCACCCGGCCCCTCTTACTCAACCCTGGCAGGTTGCCAGATTAAGTACAGAAAGTTTTATTTCCCACTCAATATCCTTTCGTTTGCTATCCAGAAGACGTCCATATAAGCACTCGATGTATTTACCACAGAAATCCACACGATCTGAATGCGATCGCAAAGTTTTCTGCGCATCCTGTCACCAAAAAAAAATACGATTCTCTTCGCATTTGTTAATACATTGTCTTCTTCTTCTTCTTCTTCTTCTTTTTCTTCCTCCGCTTATCCGGGGCCTGGTCGCGGGGGCAACAGTCTAAGCAGGGAAGCCCAGACTCCCCTCTCCCCAGACACTTCCTCCAGCTCTTCCGGGGGAAAACCGAGGCGCTCCCAGGCCAGCCGAGAGACATAGTCCCTCCAGTGTGTCCTAGGTCTTCCCCGGGGCCTCCTCCCGGTGGGACAAGCCCGGAACACCTCCCTTGGGAGGCGTCCGAGAAGCATCCGGAACAGATGCCCGAGCCACCTCAGCTGGCCTCCCTCGATGTGGAGGAGCAGCGGGTCTACTCCGAGCTCCTCCCGAGTGACTGAACTCCTCACCCTATCTCTAAGGGAGCGCCCAGCCACCCTACGGAGGAAACTCATTTCGGCCGCTTGTATCCAGGATCTCGTTCTTTCGGTCATTACCCAAAGCTCATGACTATAGGTGAGAGTAGGAACGAAGATCGACCGGTAAATCGAGAGCTTCGCCTTGCGGCTCAGCTCCTTCTTCACCATGACAGACCAGTACAGCAACTGCGTTACTGCAGAAGCTGCACCGATCCGTCTGTCGATCTCTCATTCCATCCTTCCCTCACTCGTGAACAAGACCCCAAGATACTGAAACTCCTCCACCTGAGGCAGGAACTCCCCACCAACCTGAAGGGGGCAAGCCACCCTTGTCCGACTGAGAACCATGGCCTCAGACTTAGAGGTGCTGATTCTCATCCCAGCCGCTTCACACTCAGCTGCAAACCGCCCCAGCGCACACTGTAGGTCTTGGCCAGATGCAGCCAACAGAACAACATCATCAGCAAAAAGCAGAGAAGCTATTCTGTGGTCACCAAACCAGACCCCCGGCTGCGCCTAGAAATCCTGTCCATAAAAATAATGAACAGGACCGGTGACAAAGGGCAGCCCTGTCGGAGTCCAACATGCACTGGGAACAAGTCTGACTTAATGCCGACAATGCGAACCAAGCTCCTGCTCTGATTTATACAGGGATCGGACAGCCCTTAGCAAAGGGCCCCTTACCCCATATTCCCAGAGCACCCCCCACAGGACACTACGAGGAACCTGGTCGAATGCCTTCTCCAAATCCACAAAACACATGTGGACTGGTTGGGCAAACTCCCAGGAACCCTCCAGCATCCTGAAGAGGGTATAGAGCTGGTCCAGTGTTCCACGTCCAGGACGAAACCTGCATTGTTCCTCTTGAAGCTGAGGTTCAACTATCGGACGGATTCTCCTCTCCAGTACCTCTCCATAGACTTTCCCAGGGAGGCTGAGAAGTGTGATTCCCCCTATAGTTGGAGCACACCCTCCGGTCCCCCTTCTTAAAAAGAGGAACCACCACCCCGGTCTGCCAGTCCAGAGGCACCGTCCCCCGCGTCCACGCGATGCTGCAGAGGCGTGTCAGCCAAGACAGCCCTACAACATCCAGAGACCCTGGTGCCTTGCCACCGAGGAGCTTCTCAACAACCTCAGTGACTTCAGCCAGGGTGATGGTCGAGTCCCCCCCAGGTCCCCGGCCTCTGCTCCCTCAGTGGAAGACGAGTTGGCGGGATTGAGGAGATCCTCAAAGTATTCCTTCCACCGCCCGACAATATCCCCAGTCGAGGTTAGCAGGTTCCCACCAGCACTGTATATGGTGTTGGCAGGGCACTGCTTCCCTTTTCTGAGGCGTTTTGCCAGAACCTCTTTGAGGCCATCCGATAGTCATTTTCCATGGCCTCCCCGAACTCCTCCCAGACCCGAGTTTTTGCCTGCACAACCACCCGGCCAGCGGTCCGCTTGGCCCACCGGTACCTGTCAGCTGCCTCAGGAGTCCCATGAGCCAACCAGGCCCGATAGGACTCCTTCTTCAGCTTGACGGCATCCCTTACTTCCGATGTCCACCATCGGGTTCAGGGATTGCCGCCACGACATGCACCGGAGACTTTACGGCCACAGCTCCGGACGGCTGCGTCGACCAAAGAGGTAGAGAACATAGTCCACTCGGACTCAATGTCTCCAGCCTCCCTCAGGATCCGGTCAAAGCTCTGCCGGAGGCGGGAGTTGAAGATCTCCCTGACAGGGGTCTCTGCCAAACGTTCCCAACAGACCCTCACGGTGCGTTTGGGCCTGCCAAGTCTGTCTGGCCTCCTCCCCCGCCAACGGATCCAACTCACCACCAGTTGACAGCTCCGCCCCTCTCTTCACCCGAGTGTCCAAGACATGCGGCCGAAGATCGGATGATACAACCACAAAGTCGATCATCGACCTCCGCCCTAGGGTGTCCTGATGCCACGTGTACTGGTGGACACCCTTATGCTTGAACATGGTGTTCGTTATGGACAGACCGTGACTAGCACAGAATTCCAACAACAGAACCCTCCTCAGGTTTAGATCAGGGGGGCCGTTCCTCCCAATCACGCCCCTCCAGGTGTCACTAGCATTACCAACGTGAGCGTTGAAATCTCCCTAGCAGGACGACAGAGTCCCCGGTTGGAGCACTTTCCAGGACCCCTCCCAAGGACTCCAAGAAGGCCGGGCACTCTACACTGCCATTCGGCCCGTAGGCACAAATGACAGTGAGAGTCCTCCCCCCAACCCGAAGTCGCAGGGAGGCGACCCTCCCGTCCACCGGGTTAAACTCCAACACGTGGCGGCTAAGCTGGGGAGCTATGAGCAAGCCCACACCAGCCTGCCGCCTCTCACTGTGGGCAACACCAGAGTAGTAAAGAGAGTCCAGCCCCTTTCGAGGAGATGGGTTCCAGAGCCCAAGCAGTGCGTGGAGGTGAGCCCGACTATATCTAGCCGGTATCTTTCGACCTCCCGCAACAACTCAGGCTCCTTCCCCCCCAGAGAGATGACGTTCCATGTCCCTAGAACTAGATTCTGAGTCCAGGGGTTGGGTTGTCGAGGTCCCCGCCTTCGACTGCTACCCAAACCACAAGGCAGGTAAATACAAATTAATTAATAAATTGTGGTTTGGGTAAATACATTGCAGCACATTATTAAAAACTGATCTGATTTCATGTTTATTGCTACTTACTCCCAAAAGTAAAAACTGCACTTGAAAAGAAAAGAGAATAACATTCCGAATCATTGCAAACTTGTAAGGAAGAGCTGAATGCGTCTTGCACGAGTGACTTCCTGTTTGAACAGGATGTAATAAGAAAAAAGATATGCATGTGAAAGGAGAATGTATGTGTGTGAAAGCAAAAATGTATGTTTGTTTTAGGACAATGTGTGAGTGAAAATAGAAATGTAGCTAAGTGTAAGGAGAATGTTTGTACGCCCTCGTACATATTTACTGGATCTTAAACAAACCGCTACTAATACAGACCTGCCAACCTATACTCATTTTGACTTCAAAGCAGGCTGGTAGCCTACGATTTGTTATTCTAAACTATGCAAAAACCTGGTGGCACCTTTGTGCATGCACAGCAATGAAAGAGGACTTTGACCAATCAGAGCGCTGGGTTCATTCCTTATCTAGCAAGCGGAGGACCATATAGACGGTACTTCCACCTTCTTAAGGTGTGGAAAGTTAAGTTGATGTGATGGTTTTGATGCAGCATGCAGTTGGATTGATATAGTTGCACTAGATCTGGATCTTTTAAATGAAAACGATTCGGTCGTGTCTAATAAACCTTTGGACAATTGGTTGAATCCATGCCGAACTATTTTTGGACATTCTCATAACCAAACAGTCCTATAAAAAGACTACCAATATGGATCAAAAGTCAAAGCACAATATTTATATAACAATAAAGAAGTGTATTGACAAACTTAAGTGCTTGCATTTTATACAATACAAATTATTTCAAAGCAGCTTTGCGGAAATCAGTTAGCATTTTCAGTTTTATGAATCCGTAGTTTCAATTTTCACAATTTCATCGTGACCAACATTGAAGACTGGAGAATATCCCAGCAGGTAAAATGAAGAACGTCAAAGCTGATCTGAAGTTTAGGTTTCCCCATCGTCATCATCTCTTTCTTGCAGCACATTGAGCTGTAAATAAAAGTTCATTACATCATAAAACGCAATTTTATCTGTAATATGCAGATTGTAATAATTGTACAGCTATTTTCTTTGTTTTTCAGTGTTTGTATGAATAAACTCACCTGGTGAAGATTCCTTTCGCATCACTTCCTTTTTGGGAGGTTGAGTCCACTGCAGCGTCATGTCAGAAAACCCTCGTTCCTCCAGAGCAGACCGAAGCTGAAACGAGCAGATCTCTTAAAACTGCTATCGGTGCACATAGATTTCTGCATGTTTCCGTCTCTCACCTGGGACAGGAGCTGGGCTATCATTGCAGGTTCAGACAGACTAGAACTGGACTTCAGATTTAACTTCACAAACGTTTTCTTCAGAACAGGACCTAAAAGAGTGACACAAGAGCGAGCATACATGGACGAAAGGGAGAAGAAAACGCTAAATGCAAATCATGAAAACAAACAATGTATTGTGACTAAAATATCTTTAGCAATTTAGTGAAAATGTATGTCTTAAGATTACATAGATGCGAGGTTGTGTAACGATGAAAAACTACGATAACAAAAAGGTTCAGGGGGCACGGTTTAGTGTCAAAAACAAATGCATTTTATGTGGTGACTGTTGAGAGCATCCAACTCTCGAACATTTTACATTTGACATTTTTAAACGATAGTTTTAATTCAAATAATATTATTAATGGTCCCCCAGAACTACATCTGCTTGTTTGCTCTGACCTTCTCCATAGACCTCCACCTCACACAGAGTAAGGATCTTTGAATCTCCAGGAATGAACAGATTGACGTATCGACCCTGCATATCGTTACATGTGAAGGTGGAGGAAGCGCCAGCTGGAATGCTAGAAATCACAGCACATCTAAAGAGCGATGGAGAAAACCTCATTCAGACTTTATATGTGTTTCAGGGGTTGTTTATGGATATGAAGTCACTGAAAGAGGATCTCACATGGGGTTGTTGTTGCCATCGTTCTCCAAAGAGTTTCCGATGTGAATCTCAGCTCCGTTTATTCGTTCTGGACAGCAGTCTAGTCTGTTTGTGACGACGACTCTATTAACTCTGTACACAGAGCCCAGATCAAGCCTCCACCATGGGTTAGTCTGACTATAGGTTGAGGAACATGCTGGCCACGCAAGTGCGAAACCAGGATTAAAGTCAATGGCTTGTTCAGCGTACCAGACGGTATCTGTTGATGACTGCGTGACCGTTTTATCTGTTGCCAAGTTACCTGTAGGTTACACAGCATCAAGAAATGGTTTTAGTCAACTTATGTTATACTCTTTCAACGTGTTTGTGGTAGTTTTCTTCAATCTAGGAATGCATTTCTGTAAGATCTGTGTAAACGTGGAAGATGTTTTCGAATGCCATTATGCACACAATGTGAAACAGAACAATGTTTCACTGCCAGTTATAAGCAGAAAACAGAAGACACATAAGAACTGCAAACAATATGCATTACTCTACACTACACATTACTTTTTTTGAACAGTCTAAAGAAAATAATGAAATGCACTTAAAGGGTTTATATATCAAAAAAATTAAATTCTGTCATTATTTAGCCCTCATTCTTTCTAAACCGGTTAGATCTTCATTCATCTTTGGGCACAAAACATTAAAAGTTTTATTTCCCACTCAATCTCTTTTCGTTTGCTATCCAGAAGACGTCCATATAAGCACTCGATGTATTTACCACAGAAATCCACACGATCTGAATGCGATCGCAAAGTTTTCTGCGCATCCTATCACCAACAAAAGAATACGATTCTCTTCACATTTGTTAAATACATTGCAGCACATTATTAAAAAAAGATCTGATTTCTTGTTTGTTGCTACTTACTCCCAAAAGTAAAAACTGCACTTGAAAAGAAAAGAGAATATCCTACAGAATCATTGCAAACTTGTGAGGAAGAGCTGAATGCGTCTTGCACGAGTGACTTCCTGTTTAAACAGGATGTAATAATAAAAAAGATATGCATGTGAAAGGAGAATGTATGTGTGTTTTAGGACAATGTGTGAGTGAAAATAGAAATGTAGCTACGTGTAAGGAGAATGTTTGCACTTAAAGGGTTTGTATAAAAAAAAAATTAAAATTCTGTCATTATTTAGCCCTCATGTCATTCTAAACCTGTTAGATCTTCATTCATCTTCGGACACAAAACATTAAGATTCTTTATAGAATTTTCAAAGACTGCATTGTGACTGAAAAGCTTCAAATCCCATAAACGTCTAAAATGATAGTTCTTCTCTAAATACATCAGTTTGACAGCTTGGGTATGAGTGTGAAATTGCTGACTTTAATCTGTCCAATCTGGCAACCATGTTCCCCCAGACTTAGGCAAGGCAAGGACCTTCTGCACCTACTCCTGGGCTTTATCTGCTATTCCCAATTTAAGGACCCTTTGGTGCTCCAGGAGATCAGCATCCTCCAGCGCTTCATGTAAACATGTAAAAGGCTGTCAAAACGGATTCCTGCTCCATTCCCCACTGCGTTATTCCCAGAACAACAGTGGATGAAGTCACTATCACTGGACCTTGCTTGACCAGAGAGAACATAACTATCACTTATCCAAAGGTTGCAGTTTTTTGTTATTTTTCTTCTTATTTATTTGATGCATAATAAGGGTTTTCACCTGTATTCTTTCAGAGTAGCAACAGTTTATCTTTCCAGATAACGTAGCTCTGATTGCTCTTGCATTTTATGCATCTTATGCACTTTCTCTCTATTTCATTCATGGTATTCGTTTGGTAGATGTTGATTACGCTTGTCTATCTTTTGTTAATAAAATCTGTTTTATCACACTTGATACAAGTCTGATATCCCACCAATCTTTCTTTTGTGACACATGGAGGATAGACTAGATAAATTACACATGATTTCCAGGAGATCCTTAAAGTTCCTCTTCTAAACAAAAATGCTATGATGCAAAACCTGTCAGGTTGCCGGTCAATCAAGCCCCCTCGTCAATTGTCTAAATATGGGCCTTATTCTGCCAAATTGTGCATTTCCTTTTTCCACTTCATAGTAATATGCAGGCACCGTCTGAATATATGTTACTGTAAGTCTGTAATGAAATAAGAACAGCTCCAAAAAAAGCCAAATTCTCCTTAATTTACCTGTAAAAGTCACGTAGACTCCCACTTCACAGAGAGTAAGAATCATTGAAAGTCCACGAATATCCACAATAACATAGCGTCCCGTCAACCCAGCACACGAGTAGCTGGAGGTAGCTCCTCCTGGAATTGAAGAAACTGTGGCACATCTGGAGAAAAATAAGAGTCAGTTGCTCTTCTAAAATGTATTATATATATTTTTTTTTCTTTTGCAGACAAGCTATATTCGTAATTAGCATTATCGCATATAGAAAAGAAAGTTTTGTCGTTTGTTTCCTGCGTGATGCTTCAGAGAGAAATAGTGTCTCGCGACCAAGGGAACCTCATTTAGCACTTGACCTATATGCCAAAATAGCACATGTATGTCTAGGAGATGTCTGTTAAAGACTGCTTGATCTACATCTGCTGTTTACACACAGCTGACAGACTTACTGAACCGCAAGTTTACACTAGAAATGTTTTGTAATGTATAGAATAAAAATAATAATTAGATTAAGAAAATGTATGGTTTGTACACTGCAAAAATGACCATGATTTTAACAGAAAACAAGTAAAACAGTAAAAACATGTTAAATAGTTAACGGTAAATTTCTGTAAAATTTACAGGAAAAAACTCATTTATGTTCCCAAAATTGTTTGAATTTAGTTTTTTTCTCATCAGTTATGTTTATTATGGTTATATGTTACATCTAATTTCGTTAAATCAATGTTAGTTTTATATTTCAGTTTAGTTTCCATCACCATAATGGTGTTTAGTGTTTGTGTGAATGGCACCGAGCACCTTCTATATATGTTACTATTTAAAGGTTGCTTGTGATGGGCTTTGGTTTATCATGTGACTAATCACCACAAGCACTTCTTTTCTATGTATTTCAAAAGTACACAACAGATTTCAGCACTTTAATAGGTTGGTATATTAACGGTATGAAATTACGGTATTTTTTTTACTATAGAATTCTGGCAACTACAGCTGCCAGTTGTTCACCATAAACTTTACAGGTTTTTTTACAGTGTATATCTATACAAAATTGTTTAAATATACATAGTGCAAAAATTATAAAACGATGGACCAGACCAATCAGTAAATATGTATAAGAATCTCAAAGAGACTCACATTGGGTTGCTGAAAAGATCTAAAGAATTGTTTCCGATCCGTATCTCCGCCCCGTTTATCCTCTCTGCACAGCAGCTCAGTCTGTTAGTGATGGTCACTCTGTTCACGCTGTAGGTCTTCATCAGGTCCAGCATCCACCACGGGTCAGTCTGTGTCTGTGTATGAGTGCAGGTGGAGCTCGACCCATCCAGAGCGTTTGTGGCAATCCAGCCGTAAGCTGTTGTTGACTGAATAGGTGTGCCCCATGTCGCTACGTTCACTGAAATATGTTTAATGGAAAAAACATAATTATATATTTATATTCTAATTGGACTAGATCTTGATTCACTGTAATGTTAGGAGAGTGGATCTTCAATATTGTAGAAGCTGGACAATAGCAAATCTTAGATGTCTCTGTCGACTTGGAAAGATTCAAACCCAGACTCATTGGAAATACGTTCCTCTGCAATCTTGTAATAAAAATGTTGTTAGAGTTTTACTGCCTTTAGTGTTCATTTTAACTGAAAACTGCAGCGTTTCATATGTATAGGTACTTTTTTTAGTTTTGCAGAAATTAATGTATAGATACATATTTCCAATGAACCTAGGCTGGTTTTAGTTGATGTAAAAATCAATCAGAAAAAAATAATACATCATAATTTGTCCTGCTGGGCAATCGAAGTCTATGACATTTTACCATGTTCTGGAATATTTACGTTGCAGAGCCGGTAAAATGTTTCACAGCAACACAAACATGAGGACAAAGATGCTATAGTGATTAACTGACAACATCTTACCTTCTCTTTCTGCCTTTGTTTGAATTGAGAAAAACCCTTTAAATGACAAACACAAAACAGTGCTTAGTATTTACATTTTTCTTCTACGTATAAACATATATTTGGTCAAATTTACATTTGGTTGGCTAAAATTTTACAAAGCCCCTAAAGGGACATGGTGGTTTTTGCATTCTCTTGCAAACTAGTTGAATTTGGACAAACACTTCCTACATACCTGTATATGGTTCATACAGCTCTATGCCTTCACAATGGAGCACTTTATAATTTTATTTCGAACTTGAATTCAAGTATAAAGAAATGCAGTCAGTGTTGAATATAAGCTACTTAAACAATGACATTGTAAGACCAAATACAGTAGCCTATGGTGACAAACACTGTTGTTTTAACACAAAACCGTCCTCAGCGGGTTTACAGCAAGCTGTACGCAGACCTCCATTGCTGCACTGTCTCCCAAGCATTCTGTAGCTGGATAGTCCATTCCACTTATTTCCGAAATGAGAGCCACTGAAAATGAGGTGGATTATTATTAGTTTCTATTTTTGAAAGAAAAATCTACCCAAATTCAGTTATGTCTGCGCAATTTACACCACACTGCTTTGTGAATGAGGGTCAGCGTTAAACGTGTTTTCCACAAAAGTGGTTCCTGAAGAAGGGAGCGGTGCCTGCTCGTGATCCAGCTACACCTCCAGAAGAAGAAAGTGCCACGCGTTAGTTTTCCAAATTGCCTTCCTGAAAGAGCTTCTTGGCACTCTGTGAGGCCAGTGTTGCTAAAGCCACTATTGTAATATATGTATAATCAGAAGACTGACTTTTAAATCGAATGCATTTTCTGTAAAGATAACAGACTTGTACTGATAGTGGCATGTAGCATGGAGCGTGAGCTGTAGAAACATATTCCCTAAAAACAGGTTATTAAAAATTCTGAGTTGGACTTCACATACACACTCTGGGGACATCAGAGACTTGCCTTCTATGCATCTTATGCACTTTCTATTTCATTTATGGTATTCGTTTGGTAGATCTTGTGAAAATGTGCATAATAGTTGCCCTTTAAGGGTGTTTATCTGGATACCATTTTTGGCTAACATTCTTGTGGGATTGAAGAGTGGAAAAGATTTAGCATTTGCAAACTAGGTACATTTCAAATATCTGTTGCATAGCACTTTACCTTTTATGGTGAGATTTTGTCCAAATGCATTCAAAAATTAAAAATTTAAACACCTACATACACTAAAATGTATATGACCTGCTTAAAAATTACCCTAAAAGCATTAGTTAAGAGATTTGTAGACTATTTCTTTGTTTTAAAAGCATATGATTATTGTCCAGCAGATAGCAGTAGAGGCTCAGCAGAGAGGTGAAACCTGGGGTGGTGCGGCTCTTCTCTCTAGAAATATAGCACATAGTCTTAGAGCTCACACTTGACCAACTAGTGCCCCGGTCAGAAAGCAGAAAGACCGGCTAAACTGACCGTCTGCTAGCTGCCTCACGACACAGGAGCCAGTTCATTCTCAACACATAGAGACTCTTTCACCTAGATATCACACTATAGAGACTGTGTCTGTTCCCCAAGGTACAAAACACAGAAACCACAAACCATTTTAATTGATGTACAACAAATAAAAACTATTTATAATACAGAAAAGCTTGCTGAAAATCAGATCCCTTTCTGCAAAAGCACTTTATATATATGATTTGATCAAAGATCAGAACCTAGATTTGCTCAGTTTGATAAAAACCTGGCTAAAACCAGATGAATGCATTACTCTAAATGAATCTACCCCCCAAAATTACTGCTATAAAAATGAGCCACGTTTAAAAGGTAAAGGGGGAGGTGTTGCTACAATTTATAACAATATTCTTAGTACTTCTCAGAGGGCAGGCTTTAAGTATAACTCATTTGAAGTTTTGGTGCTGCATATAACATTATCTACAGAATCATGTGCTAGTGATAAATCTTCTGTTATGTTTGTACTGGCTACTGTATACAGGCCACCAGGACACAGCACAGATTTCATTAAAGTTAGTACTGGTCGCAGATAAAGTCTTAATTGTTGGCGATTTTAATATCCATGTTGATAATGAAAAAGACTCATTAGGATCAGCTTTCTTAGACATTCTGAACTCTGTTGGGGTTAGACAACATGTGTCAGACACGTGCACTATAGATCCCCTGAGGAAACATTCCACTTATTCTCTGTTATAGGAGAGGAAGAACAAACTTGTTAAATCATCTAAACCAGCAACATGTATGTTAAACCCTATAAAAAAATTTGCTTCCAGAAGCCATAGATCCTATTCTGACCATCATTAATACATCAAGTCATTAAGATATGTCTCCAAAAAGACTTAGTAAATTACAGACCAGTTTCTGAGACTGCTCTCATTAGAGTTACTAATGACCTGCTTCTATCATCTGATCGTGGTTTTATCTCGTTATTAGTGCTATTAGATCTTAGCACAGCATTCGATACTATCGATCACAACATTCTCTTGGACAGACTGGAAAACTATGTTGGCATTAGAGGAAGCGCCTTAGCATGGTTTAAATCATATCTATCTGACCGGAGGTATCATATGGAGTTCCTCAAGGCTCAGTACTCAGTATCTTTATTTTTCACGTTTTAAATTACGACCTATCACATTATAGTCCTGCCCGTCCGCTGCGTTCTCAAAACTCTGGCCATTTGATAATACCTAGAATATCAAAATCAACTGCGGGCGGCAGATCCTTTTCCCAAACTCTGAAACAATCTCCCTAACACTGTTCAGGAACCACATCTTTTTAACTTAGCCTACACACAACACACTAATACACTTTTATTATTCAAATACGTTAAAGGATTTTTAATATTAGTCTGTTTCTTTCTTATTCTGTTTCTCAGTTTGTATCCAGATCACATGGTGGATCAGCACCAAGAGATGACCTTCATCAGAGACCAGAACACCTAGATGAGACCCGGGACAGATCGCCAGAAACACACACACAGACAGACACACACATACAGACAGACACACACAGTTAAAAGCGTTATATAAATAAAAGTCATTGACTGATGGATTCATTTCATCTCACAGAAAAATGCTAGAATACATTAGATTGATATTTTTGAATTGAAAAGATATTTAACTATTAGACATTGTTTCTATACTAAAAAGACATTGAGTTACAAAGGAATACTTAAATATTTGAATACTCCTCCTTGGAGAAAAAATCCCTGGCACTCGCACTCAGTAATAGTTTCGTACATTTCTAACCTTTAAGTAGATGAAAACATGTGATGAACTTGTTGCCTCAGACGCAGACAAATATATAGAAAGTATAATGTAAAGGCCTTATTGAGTTCTTAGAGGTTTAGTTCTTGACCTCTGAAGAACAGCTGCAGAAAGTATGAGGAGAGCAGCTAGAGATTTTAAGACAAAGATGTTTCTTCTCATTTCGATTCATGCATGTTTTTTTTTTTATACTTAAAGTTGCCAGCTTCAAACTCCACTATTTTCAGTTACACGAAAGTACAGTAAAGTATAGTATTCCAGACAGAAACGATATGTAAATTAGTTTTATGACCAGCGGCATAAAGCTGCCAAGACCTTGTGTTCCTTCATGAACCCAAGTTCCACATTAAATTCATTTTTCTATGCCATTTGAAACAAGTGTTTCTTCAATTTTGCTTCGTCTCAGTGTGCATTAGCGGTGTGTCTTTTTTAGTTGCTAAAAACAGGTCGGGAAACACTGGTTTTGTGGCATTAATCAAAAACAACACATTCTATTCTGTTTCTGAAACGCATCATCAAGATATTAAACATATATGTTTGACTTACCCAGTAAAACTGACAAACTCATGCAGAAAACAGTCATCTTTATTTCAAACATCCTTTCAGCTTTCATTCGAGGAGCTTTGAAAGAACTTGGCTCTCGGGAGAGACATGCTTAACTTCTCCTCAGAATCACATGATTCCATTTCTCCTCCCCCTTTTCTTTCTGACTGGAGCTGCAAGAAAAATGTTGTTCTATTCTATTGAGATTGTACATCTCTTTTATATAAAGCAAGTCAAAGCATGCATTTTTATTTGTAGTTTCAGAGTACATGCTAGGTGTAAGTAACTTAATAACTGAATGCACCAAACTGGAACGATGCGCTTTTGCCGCTCCTCCAAGGAAGAAGAAGAAGAAGACAGACCATCTTCCTGATCTACATAGTTTGTTTTGTTTTGTATTCAAATTCATTGCCTCACATTTTTACTTAAAACCTGTCATTATTCCAGTTTTTAATCCCTTTAAGTCTCTCTTATCTGTGATCCGTGTTTTAAATAAAGGAGATAGAGAAGCATGTCGTTGTAACCTGCATGACCCTGCCTGATCCTTTCAGTGAAAAACCAAGCATGAATTTTAATAACATACACACACACAAAATCATAATGGTACTACAGGAATGGTTTATGTAACACATTTCCCAGTCTTTGTTTTCATACTGCATGCTGTTTTCTGTATCTTTTCAGTTGTGCGCTTGCTTTTACATGTGTTTTTCTTTACCATCCTACTGACTTCTCAAGATCAACAGATATTTGCATATTTTTGTTTTATTCAGAGCATCCTCCAAGTACACAAAAACTGATCTGGTGTGGCATGAGAAGATCTGTTTCTGAAGAAATGAAGACCGCAACGTGACCATGAACATTAGGTGATCATATAGACATCACTTACACGTCTACATCTGTTCACTTTCTAAAACAACACTTTTTTTTTTCTTTTTCTGATTTCCGTGTTTTATTTCATTAATATCACATGGTCATGTTTTGGCCTCACGTTCATGTGTTTATAAAGTAATAAACCCAAACTAATAAACTAATTTCTTTAACCGTATGATTGAATCGTTGATTTGCGTTCAAAACTATTTTGGACAGCACACAGAGATTTTTTTTTTTTCAAGGTGCTTGTTTCGAAATCTCTCTCTCTGAGAAAAGTAAAAAACAAAACGTGAAGGTGAATGTAAATATAAATGTAAATGCTTGCTGGGAAAAGCAGAAACGTGTGAAGAAGCGCTCTAGGTTTGTGTTTATTTGTAAACGACCAGGTCATCATCATGTCTTCGATTTTCTTTACTTTCACATTTCTCCTACGATAATCAGCCACAGATCTGCTAATAATGTCTGCTAATAGTATTTGTCTTGTTCCCGGGGAGCTGGTGTGCAGTTCATTTGACTGGGGTTACAATTATTTTGCATATGTAAAGGACTGTGCCGTCTTTTTTTTTTTTTTTTTTTTTGGAAAACATAAATGATGAAATGTGACGTGAACCGAATGTTTCCATTCAGTCCAGAAGGTTTAGCTGATTCTCTGAAGAACTGATCCACTCAGTAGCGTAAATGTGTGATTCAAAGCTAGATTTCATAGCAAGTGGGCCAAGATGGCAGCAGCGTAGGTGGTATATGTTTGCTCTTAGAAAAAATAAAGGTGAAATGGGGATATAACCAGTTGCTTTGACTAGTGATAATGCAGACACAAGTAAAAAAAAAACAAAAAAAGTCATGTATTTCCTGTTTGAGCATGTGTGTCTATATCGTCCTAATGACCGGAGAGAAGGAGAGTTTGAGTGGATAAAGACTCAAATGACCACAGCTGGGAAACTGCAAGAAAACTGTTGAATCTCTGGTTCAGAAAACCTAAAAAATTGCCTCTACATCACCATGTTGTTTGGAAGGGTTTCAAGAAAGATTATCCTCTCTCACCCAAAAACAAACTCCAGCATATTCAGTTCAGACACGACGGGAACTTCAAACAAACTGGCTTCTATGTTCAGATGAAACTAAAACATGAGCCTGAGAAACAAGGAGCAAGGATGTTGATTCTCTTTAAAATTAAACTGGAAGTTAAGTGCTGGGCGTCCGTTCAGAGGAGAACTGGCCCCAACTGAGTCTGGTTTCTCCAAAGGTTTTTTTTCTCCATTCTGTATGCATGGGGTTGTGGTTCCTCTGGCTTGCTTTGTTGGAGACACTTAACTTCTAGCGATTGAGATATTTGATAACAAATTGTTCAATCTCATCATTATACATCCCTGTCATTGTATTCTTCTACTTTATACTATTCAGTGCTTTAATACAACCTGTGTTGTTAAAAGCACTATATAAATAAAAATTTTGATTGATTGATTGATTGATCGATCACTGTTCCTCCCTGACAGCAACATGACGACTAACACCTCCTTAGATTCCTCCATGGCGAGAATCAGTGACTGGAGGGAGAAAATATTTTTGGGGATTTTGGGTCTTGCAAATTAAAAAAAGAGAATTCACTTCTGGAATTAGCAATCACTTTTTTTTTTTTTTTTTTAATCGGCCATGATTTTTTTGGACTTTGCAGATACTGCAAACACCAATAAATTAGCTAAGAAAAGATTTTTTAGCCCAAATTAGATGTTTGACCAACTTGTGGCCTATCTTTTGTGAGGCCTCGATGAACAGACACGAACCATAAAAGGGGGGATCGCTCTAAAACCAGGTCGTAAAACCGTGCATCCTCCGCACCCCGGACCATAAGGGCAATCAAGATGGTCTGCAGAGCGATGCAGAGCACCACAAAGTCTACCAAACGTTTTCCAGAGACTGTCGCTGCAGTGAGCTCGGCCAATCTGAGAGTACCCACGTCAAGATTGGGATGATTGAAACTGCAACATCTGGTCGACAGCCTGATAACCCGTTCGGTGCACTGACCAGTTCTACCAAGCCACCAAGTCAAAAGGTGATGAGACTCCCGCCGTGAATCAACGTGTGTTCAGGACAACCTTACACTTTCAACCCCCCCCAAGGAGGTTCGCTCTGTCCCAACACAAATTCCTTAAAAGCGCGCCTTTTCCTTTTCACTACAACAAAGGAACTGCCAGGACACACATAAAACTACTAAACGAACAATCTAAATGCCTTCCTTTCAAACAAATATAGGTTCATTTGTAAATAACTGTTTAATAAAAGTTTTGGGATGTATGTAGGAACCGCTATATAATCTTCAAATAATGCGCTAACAGAGAGCGTTCCATAAGCGCTAGATAATGCATGTTTGATATCAAATTGAAAATTACGATGTTTCCAATATCGTGGTGAATGAATATGTGTGTTTGTGCAATGCACAACAGTGTATTCCACTTATAAGCTTTTGATAAGGAACAGAAGTGCAGAATGTCAATTCTAACTGGGATAAAGTATGCACAAAACCGGAGTCGAAAGCAGGCGTGGACACGCCCTTTCGACCTCGGGATTGGACAACTGCCCAGGGCACGGCCCAAAACTTGCACCTCAAAATGCAGGAACAGAGCTCTCTGAGTCGAGTCGAGTCGAGTCGAGAAGAACTTCTTCGGAACCACCGGGAGTCGCAGGGGAATTCGGGTCGCTGCAGGAATTGCCAAGGAAACGGAGAAACTTCGGAACTTGGAGAAGTTAGGAGACTCTGAACAAGAACGACCCGATACCCTCGTTCCGGTCCGCTCCGTTACATCACCCCATGGACACTCACTGCCCTTTCCGTAATCAACTCGGTTCATCCAAAGCGAACCACCAAGCTAGAGAGACTACATTCGAACGGCCCGGGAAAGCCCACCACGTCATCCCAAGGACAAGCCTGACCAATCAGCAAGCCGGGATTTCCCCAGACAAGCCGAGTGGTAAAACTACCTTTTCATCTCTTTGCTGAATCGGCGCAGACACATATAAAGCAAAGCTAAACCTAACTTTGCTTTGTTGGTGCTCTTAGTGCGATCTCAGAACTAGCTAACAGACTTTGGACAGACAATTATCCATTTTCCCTTCCAACCCGTGAATGTGTGCATGAATGTATGTGTATGTGTGTGTGTGTGTCTAGTCTTCTCAGTGTAGTCTTGTCAATTAGTAGGTACTGTTTAATAAATTTTGTTTCATTATTACGAATTCTCGTTGTGTGTTATGTGACTGGAAAGTTAAACTCATGCCCAGATCCGTTGCTACCCGCTCGAGGTAAAGCTAAAATCAGATAAAAGAGTAAAGTCCAATTGATTTATTTTGCTGATCACAGAGTAAATTCATATTGGTAACATACATTTAAATTGCCCTAAAACGCTGGACGTATTAGGTGATTTAAAGGTACATTGGAATTGCATACTAACGTGAATCTTTTAAGATTCAATTCCCCAAACTTGAATTAAGAGCTAATTCAAGTGATAATTCATAATTATCATAATTAATTAAAAAGATTATAATCTTACACTTTCTACCTACAGTGCATCCGGAAAGTATTCATAGCGCTTCACTTTTTCCACATTTTTTTATGTTACAGCCTTATTCCAAAATGGATTAAATTCATTTATTTCCTCAAAATTCTACACACAATACCCCATAATGACAAGGTGAAAAGACTTTTTGAAATTGTTGCAAATTTATAAAAAAAAAAAAAAAACACATGTACATAAGTATTCACAGCCTTTGCTCAATACTTTGTTGATGCACCTTTGGCAGCAATTACAGCCTCAAGTCTTTTTGAATATGATGCCACAAGCTTGGCACACCTGTCTTTGGGAATTTTTTCCCATTCCTCTTTGCAGTACCTCTCAAGCTCTATCAGGTTGGATGGGAAGTGACGGTGTACAGCCATTTTCAGATCTCTCTTGAGATGTTCAATAGGATTTAGGTCTGGGCTCTGGCTTGGCCACTCAAGGACATTCACCGAGTTGTTGTGAAGCCACTCCATTGATATTTTGGCGGTGTGCTTTGGGTCATTGTCCTGCTGGAAGATGAACCGTCGCCCCAGTCTGAGGTCAAGAGCACTCTGAAGCAGGTTTTCATTCAGGATGTCTCTGTACATTGCTGCATTCATCTTTCCCTCTATCCTGACTAGTCTTCCAGTTCCTGCTGCTGAAAAACATCCCCACAGCATGATGCTGCCACCACCATGCTTCACTGTAGGGATGGTATTAGCCTGGTGATGAGCGGTGCCTGGTTTTCTCCAGATGTAACGCCTGGCATTCACTCCAAAGAGTTCAATTTTAGTCTCATCAGACCAGAGAATTTTGTTTCTTATGGTCTGAGACTCCTTCAGATGCCTTTTGGCAAATTCCAGGCGGGCTGCTATGTGCCCTTTACTAAGGAGTGGCTTCCGTCTGGCCACTCTACCACACAGGCCTGATTGGTGGATTGCTGCACAGATGGTTGTCCTTCTGTAAGGTTCTCCTCTCTCCACAGAAGAACGCTGGAGCTCAGACAGAGTGACCATCGGGTTATTGATCACCTCCCTGACTAAGGCCCTTCTCCCCCGATCACTCAGCTTAGATGGCCGGCCAGCTCTAGGAAGAGTCCTGGTGGTTCCAAATATCTTCCACTTACGGATGATGGAGGCCATTGTGCTCATTGGAACGTTCTGAGCAGCAGAAACTTTTCTGTAACCTTCCCCAGCCTTGTGCCTCAAGACAATCCTGTCTCGGAGGTCTACAGACAATTCCTTTATCTTCATGCTTGGTTTGTGCTTTGACATGCACTGTCAACCCTGGGACCTTATATAGACAGGTGTATGCCTTTACAACTCATGTCCAATCAACTGAATTTACCACAGGTGAACTCCAATTAAGCTGCTGAAACATCTCAAGAATGATCAGTGGAAACAGAATGTACCTGAGCTCAATTTAGAGCTTCACGGCAAAGGCTGTGAATAGTTATGTACATGTGATTTTTCAGGTTTTTTATTTTTAATAAATTTGCAACAATTTCCAAAAATCTTTTTTCACCTTGTCATTATGGGGTATTGTGTGTAGAATTTTGAGGAAATAAATGAATTTAATGCATTTTGGAATAAGGCTGTAACATAAAAAAATGTGAAGTGAAGCGCTATGAATACTTTCCGGATGCACTGTAAGTGTAGTTTCATGCCTTGCAAGTTAACTTTTTCCTCATCTAACTTCAATCAGCAAGGTCTTCTTTTAATGTCTATGGTTTCTCATCACACAAATTTCTCCTTTAGAATAACACTGACATAACTGTTAGAAAAAAACAGTTTAATGGTTTAACAAGTTTATTTTAGGATTGTTTTCTTATCTGTGTTTGATGACCGTGGCAATATTTTACCTCATGAACAGTTTACGACTCTTTTTTTACAAAGATCTCACTGTCTGTCGTGAAAAATATATGTATGTACACCTAAAATAATTGTGTAAGTGTAAAAAAAATACAAACGATTCGAATCTTGTGTGAATATGGTTCAATAAAACATTTGAAATCTGGATGAAAATAAGTTGTAATGGCACGGTTGTATCAACAAATGCCTTTTTATATCAGCCTTTTAACACTATCAGGTAGGTTTAGGGTAGGATTTGGTAACTGTTTGCGACCAATCTGTAAATAACTAAATAACTAAAGCAACATGATAAAAACACAGCAATTTTTACCCGAGTCATGGTAATAAAAAGAGTTTGTGTATTGAAAACGTGTTTTAGCGCCACTCTCAAAGTTACATATTTCTTTATGAAACCAGGTTTCCATCTTTACAAACATGACCCAGACCTTAGATGTAATGATGAAAATTCTAAATATATTGTTTATGTTCTTATACTGAATGCAAAACTTCTTAATTCATAAGCAAAAATGGCTTAAATTTCTTTTCTGAATTTGATTCCCTTAGACAAATAACAACAAGAGTGACAATTTTTGCAAAAAGGTTATTATTCTGTATATATAATACCATAATTTAACAATACCTATTTTCTGTCAATTATTTTTATAATTACGTTTTGCAGAAATATATTCTTGGGTTGTTTTCTTGTTGTATGGTTTTAAAAGTGATGCTTATAATAAATAATAATTGTTAAAAATTGTTTGTTAGATTTCATGCATACTAAAAGAGACATCTGGTGGACAAGTTTGGTTCCACATGCTAATGATAGATTGTCCTAATATTTTTATGTTGCTCTTAAAGAGAGAGAGAAACCACGCTTTATGAATGATTGAAAAGGGGAAAAAAAGTACTGAGGAAAGAGAAAATGTGGAAGGTTGCATTCAAAATCCCTTCGATGAACATCATGAAATAATAATAATAATAATAATAATAATAATAATAAAAATAACACTGTTAAACATTTCAATTCCATTGAACACAAAAACAGTTTCTACACAACTTCTACACATTGTACTTTGTCTTGAGCTGAAGAAATGTCTGTAGACTTACCTGAAACGTTTTTTTAAATAAATTATTATTATTGTTATTTAATTATTCTATTTTTCTGACGGTGTGTGCATCACATCATTTTCTTCAGTCTTGTCAAACAAACCTGGTTAATTCTGATTCATTATAAATAACCTAAATATTTACTTCTTATAGTCAAAGGCCTAAAACATGTGACATCTGTTTAGAAAGTTCTATTCAGACTTTAAATCTATCGTATTTAATATTTCTATTTCTATTTAAATCTTCATGACATTTGTATTCACTTTCATATCTAAATCTCGGATGGACCTTTCAGTGCAGCATCATCATTAAGCAAATCATGAAGTTTTCACAGCTTTATTGTGCTGAACACAGAGGAACAGAGAATAATTCAGTAAACCAATCACATCAAAGCAAATAATCAGATGCATGCATATTTATTTGAATAATTTTACTTCAAAATTCACATTTTTATCAGATATCAGTTTTACAGTGCCTGTATGAACGCATTGACTTGGCGCAGCTTCCTTCAACATCACTTCCTTTTCCTGTGGTTGAGATCACAGCAGCGCGGCGTCAGAAAAGCCTCTTTCCACCAGAACAGACTGAAAGTGAATGAGCAGATCTCTTATCAGTGTGACGTGATGTTCATACTTCTGCATGTCTGTCTCTCTCACCTGTGACTGGAGCTGGAGTTTCAGACAGACTCAGAATTCAGTTCCTTCTTCACAAGTGTCGTCTTGGAAAAGAAAGGATGTAAAAGGACACACAAGCATTAAAGGGGTCATATGATTTCAACTTTTCCTTTCTCTTTGGAGTGTTACAAAGCTGTTAGTGCGTGGATAAGATCCTTAAAGCTGCAAAGACTAAAGTCTGAAACCAAAGACATATTCAATAACACTTTCTATGAAGCCTGTGTTCATAATACATTATAACGGTATCTCAAGACTTTTAATGCATGCATAATGTATTATAACCAACTGTGTTATATCATAATGTGTTATATCATCTCTTGAATATTTATAAGAATGTATTATAACATTTACTTATTTGTGGTTAAGAGTATGATCAATTATAACACAATGAATTATATTTACAAAGTTATAACGCATTATAAGTCTCATATCTTGCCATTTTATTTGTTTAATTTTATTTTCTAAGGAATAATAATTATCAATAATTATTTTCTGAAACAGTCATGAGATCAGACGAATGTATAATATGGCACATTTGCTTTAAAATAATTTTTTTTTTATGATTATTTTGATGGCACCCTTTAGACAGCTGTTGATAAGTAACTCTTTTCAGCTACGTGTCAGCTATCCTTCATGAGCTGACCATGTTACTCCGATTTTGAAACCTGTTCACTACATTTTAGTTTTTTCAGCACTTTGGTCAGTGACAGTTAGTGTAATGATCCTCAAAAACCATGAACAAGACTACATAATAATACAATACCTGGATGACATTAAACAACAGAAATCGTTAAAAACTCGAAATCGTCCGGCAAGCGCGGACAATGGAAGTCTGGATTTACTTCATCAATGTTACAACCAACAGCAGAGTCACATCATTAACATCAAATAATCGTCACTTCCCTTCAGGTACTTTTTATTAATCTGTAACAGCGCCAACTACTGGTCTGGCATACAAAATACAGTGCTTTTACACGTTTCTTGTGGATATGTCTAAACACAAATTGTTGCTGTGTATACATGAAACTTTTTAAAAAACGCAAATGAAAGACTTTTCCATTTTTCACTACATCGTCGTTGTGTTAGTGTACTATTAAACTGCTCTCACCTTCTCCATAGACCTCCACCTCACAAAGAGTAAGATACTGTGAATTTACAGGAATGAACAGATTGACGTATCGACCCTCCATATCGTTACATGTGAAGGTGGAGGAAGCGCCAGCTGGAATACTAGGAATCACAGCACATCTAAAGAGAGATGGAGTAAACCTCATTCAGACTTCATATGTGTTTCAGGGGTTGTTTATGGATATGAAGTCACTGAAAGAGGATCTCACCTGGGATTATTGTTGCCGTTGTTCTCCAAAGAGTTTCCAATACGTATCTCAGCTCTGTTTATTCGTTCTGGACAGCAGTCTAGTCTGTTTGTGACGACGACTCTATTAACTCTGTACACAGAGCCCAGATCAAGCCTCCACCATGGGTTAGTCTGAATATTGGTTGAGGAACATGCTGGCCATGGATTTCTGAAACCAGGATTGAAGTCAATGGCTTGTTTAGCGTACCAGAGGCCATACGTTGATGACTGCACCGCTGTTTTTCCTGTTGCTAAATTATCTGGAAGATGTCAATAATTAGTGTCAATAAATTGTTTCAATCAGCATATTTTATTTTTGTGTCATTTCATTTATTAGCTGTTTTATTTAAAAGGCAGTACTTATTCTACCATATTATGCATTATCCATTTCTTATTATATTTGAGGGATTCTTAGAGTCTTTGTACTTGATCATGACTAGAACTATGTCTAAAAAAATTCCAGGTTCGTTGGGTAGCTGTGAATTACCTGAGATCACATAGACTCCCACTTCACAGAGAGTAAGAATCTTTACATTGCCAGGAATATTCACAGTAACATAGCGTCCATTCATCCCACGACACAAGTAGCTGTAGGTAACTCCAGCTGGAATAGAAGAAACTACAGCACATCTGGAGAAAGATGAAAGAGTCAGTTGCCCCTGTGTTTCTGTTGCTCAGTGTATGATTGTATAAATACATTTTGTAATTGGATATCTCCTCCAACTTATGTAAAAATCTTTGACGATTCTCCCCATTTTGCAGCTAAGCAAATGTGCAATTATTTGTCATGGCATGAAGCGTTATTATTGCATACATAAAATAATGTTTGCTGCTTTTATTTGACGCTTTAGGGAGATCCGGTGTAACTGAATGTGGTAATTTTTCTTTTCCAGAAACAGTGTTGTATTGTAGATGGTGGTAATTCATTCTGTGATCACTGGAGGCATGGTCTCATCCTCTGAGGGAATCACCTGCCTAATGCAATAAAAAGACAGTGTACCATGAAATAGAAATGGCAGAGCAGTTTTCAGAGTGTTTTACAGCAGCACAGAAGTCTGTGCATTTCATCACTTCCTGCAAAAAGTGCTACCAGGAGGATCCACCCATCTGCCAAGTTGATGCCCCTTATTCCCAGGTGAATTCTGAGCCTGGCTTCGGCTAAGCATAACCCGCTTCCCGGGCGTTAAGGTCCCTTCCCTAGAGTGACATCTGACCCTAAATCTGGTTGCACACCGGATGAGATGTGCAGTGCTGTGACATGTCTTTACATAGACAGTCAATGGCTCCCACAGTGTGCGTAAGCTTATAAAAAATTAATGTATGGTGTCCCAGACTTGGAATTTGTGCTCTGCATTTACCCATTCAAGTGTACACAAACAGCAGTGAGTAGTGAGACACACACCATGAACACAGCAGTTGGTGACTTGCTCAAGGGTCTAACCTCGATCATGGCAATAGGTTCTATTGAAGTTGGGCTCGTCCTCCATATTCAGCGCATACCCAAAATATTTACAAATATGATAGTGGACCAACATATTTAAAAGAGCATTTATCCCCTCCTAATTAGCACAAAAAAATCAGTTCTCTTCTCCTGCGTGGCAAACGTCCACTTAAAAAAGCCAGATCACATGCCACCTGACTTAAAGATTGCAAAGCTATCGTAGATGTACCAAGTTGGATTCTAAACACAGAATGAGATTACTCGCTCCAGTTTGTTCTGAGCTCACCTTACTTCAGAGGTACCATTCAAACTTCGGTACAGGACACCATTTTTTGTGTTTTCCTGTCCTAACAGCAAACACTGCTTGAAAAACCATACAAATCAATTGCTACTGCATGCTGAGAGTTTTGGTGCTGCATATAACATTATCTATAGAATCATGTGTTTGTGATAAATCTCAAATTACAACCTATGCTCTCGACATCAAATGCAGAAATGTAAGATCATGTGTTTATAGGTTAGATTATTGTAATGCTTTATTGGGTGGTTGTTCTGCACGCTTGATAAACAAACTTCAGCAAGTCCAAAGCACAGCAGCTAGACGTATGACCATATTAGACCAGTTCTGTCAACACTGCACTGGCTCTTTATCAAACATCGCATAGATTTTAAAATCTTGTTTGATAATACCTAGAATATCAAAATCTACTGCAGGTGGCAGATCATTTTCCTATTTAGCTCCCTAACTCTGTTTGGGAGGCAGACACACTCTGTCAGTTTAAATCTAGATTAAAGACACATCTTTTAACCTAGCCTACACATAACACACCAACACAGCATCTACACTAATATTAGTCCTGTTTTTATTCTGTTTCTCAGTTCATATCCAGATCAGATGGTGGATCAGCACCCAGAGATGACCTTCATGGGAGACCAGAACACCTACAATGGCCCAGTCAACAAATCACCGGATCTAGACACACACGCATGCACACTATAAGTCCTTTGCACAATCTGAACTGGAGGTTAAGTGCTGGGTGTCCGGCCAGAGGGGAACTTGGTTCTTTGTCGCTGTTACCTTTGTCTTGCCTGGTTGGGGACATTACATTTCTAGTGACTATCATCAATTTGATTAATATCATCATTCATTTGGATTTAGTATTTTGTGTCAGTCAAGTGGGTATATGTGTTTGTATGTGTTTGTATGTGCAGTGTTACTGACCAACTGGCCAGAAGACTCACACCGGGTTGCTCAAAAGAGCTGTAGAATTGTTTCCAATCCTGATCTCTGCCCCATTTATCCTGTCTCCACAGCAGCTCAGTCTGTTAGTGATGGTCACTCTGTTCACGCTGTAGGTCTTCATCAGGTCCAGCATCCACCACGGGTCAGTCTGCGTCTGTGTATGAGTGCAGGTGGAGCTCAACCCATCCAGAGCGTTTGAGGCACTCCAGTTGTAAGCTAATGTCGACTGATTGGCTGTGCCCCATGTTGCTACGTTCACTGGAATATGTTCAAGGAAAAAGCCCTATGTTTACAATTATTGCAATCCTATTTCTAACTGGAATTTTGCATGTACTGTAATCGAAACGAAACGTAAGCTTCTGCTCTGAAATAATTATAATTGTAAAACATGCAAAAGTTGGGTTCACGCTTTGGATCTGATCTGAAATTACATTAAAGGCATTTATAATGTTTAACAATGCTGTTATTTTGAACTTTCTCGTCATTAAAGCATCAGCATTCATAATAATCGGAAATATTTATCGCTCAGCAAATTAACCCTTTAGAATGACTTCTAAAGGATTGTGTGACTAAAGTCTGTAGTATCAATGATGATAATTGGAATAATATTTCACAGTTATTACTACTTTTTTTTTATTAATTAAGTTGACTGAAATGCTGTTTAAACTTTTTTTTTTCTGAGACTAAATGTATCAACATACTGAAGACCCAGGCTATGCAGAATAAAGCCTGGCAGGGTGTCATGGGAATTCATAAAAGACAAGGAGGATGCAAGACTAATCGTTTCATCTCATGTAGTGTGTCATAGTGGATGACAACGGATGCCACGTCTGCCACACTTCACAAGATTGAAAATCATAACAAATCCCACTATTCAAACTCATGGACACCCTAGCAAACGCATAGCAACACCTTAGCAACCACATTTAAATAATCATACTTAGTGAAAGAAACAATACATCATAAGTAGTCCTGCTGGGATTTTTAAGTCTTTGTTTTTCATCACGTATCAGAAAAAAGTTCGCCGCAGCAGCACAAACTCACTAATAATAGAAGTAGTATTTCATTGACAAAATCTCACCTTCTCTTTCTGCCTTTGTTTGGACTGAGAAAAACCCTTAAAATGAGAAACACAGAATGATGTTCAGTATTTAGAAAGTGTTCAGTTTCACAGACGGGGCTTAGACTGTGAGGAACAACATTTTTAGTTGACTCTGAAAAATTCATTTTGGCCATATCTCTACACCTAACTTTACCCATGAGTAATGCCTAAAATCAGAGGAAATGACACTGATTTACAAGCAATAAACACTAATTGTAAACCTAAACTTTACAAAATCGATGAACTTTCTTCACATCTAAATGGTAAATCGCAATGTTGTTCCAGGGTCAACAAAGATGTTGATCAAGGAACATGTGGAACTCGACAAAATACGGTTCTACACGACGATTAGGTCATAGTTCAATTAAGACATTTTAGCAGTTTTTATATAAGTGTATAAAAAATATATAACGTTTAAGGGTATTTCGCTAACATTAACAGAGAACAACGCATTCAGTCATTATTACGATCTTCTATTAAGTGTTTCTGTTTGGACGATGAAGCTGAGAACAGACTGTAGTAAGATATGAGATAGACTGTGTTTACTTACCCAGTAAAAACATCAGGCTCTTGTAGAAAACCCTCAAATTCATTTCAGGCGGTTTGTGATTTTTTACGCTTTCATTTCAGGATGTTTGAATAAATGTTGTTCCTGGGAGAAACAAATTTGTTCAAATGTACATGAGAGTCACATGACTCCCGACTCTCCTCCCAGTCTCTCTCTGACTGGAGCTGGTTAAATGCTTACAGAAGAGAGAAACAATAATAAATCCATTCATCTAAAGCCATCTCGTAACAAGAAAAAAACACATTTTCACTGGAAATAATAACAACTTGCAGCTAGTTCGGACATAAATGATATCAGAAATGGCAGACAATGATAGACAGTTCTACTTAAAACTTTACAAAACTCACTTTTTCAACTGAAATCTGTCATTTTAAGTCGTTCTAACCCATATGCCTTTCTGAAACACCAAAGAAGTGAATGAAGACTGAAAATAAAGTAAAGAAAAATGTAAAGAAATAACAAAATCTTTTCATTTGTTGTTTCTTTCAAAATCCTTGGACATTTGTATTTTGTTGTTTTATACATGAACGCTGCCTGTCACAACTATGATTTGTTTCTAGATCACACAAATCTTTTAAATATTAGCTTTAGGTGTTCATGCAGCAATGCATCTATGTCATTTGCATCTATACCCTCTGATGTTTTCCACTTCTTGGAATGTGACTTGTTTTTCTTATTCACGGCGAGCTTTCTTTGAGTCGTTTGCTTAGAAAGTACGATCCAAAGAACATTAATGTAAATGTAAATGTAAATGTTTCCAAATTGTTTTTTCAGAAGAGCACGAGTGTCTGTCAGAAAGTCCTGGGGTTTGAAAGTAACACAGCCATCACTAAGAAACTACAACTACAACAATCTGTCACAAATCTTATTTCTGCTTAGTGTTTTTCTTGCCTCCAGTGAACTTGTTTGCTCAGTACTTTTGCTTATGTAAACAATGTCCTTTTTGTTTGTTTTTTTGTAAAATGAAGCTCAGAAAATGACAGTTGGTGGAGAAAAATGAAGATATTCTGATCGAACAGAAAAGACCGGTGAGACCACGAGCGCAGACAAGGCTTAAGCTAGGCCCAGACTAAATTACATATTTGAGCGGTCTCACCCCAAAAATATTGTGCTCTGACGTATCTCAAAATCTGTCGGTGTCATTGTTTTGTGTCAAAATGCACACCTGTAATGTTTTCGTCGAATGCCTTTTGTTTGGCTTAAGCTAAGCCTCATTTGTGAAAAAGGGGCCATGAGCAGGACCATGATGACAAACGAGACCAGCCAATCAGAGCCCAGTGCATTTCAAACCCGGAAATTATCAGAGCATTCATAAAAGAATAATTATGTAAAAAATATTTTTTAAGAAAAGAAATAGGAAGCATTAACAATACCCAATAAATATATAAACGATTGACCAGTCAACCACCATTTTAAGACATTTAAAAATAATGATTTAAAATCTGTAATTCAATTATTTCATTAGTCCTCTATGTGCAGGCATGGCCACATAAAAGGTCACCATATAATCACCAATATATTATTTTCGGAGACCATACTACATGATATCCAAATTCGGTAACTACATACCAGCCAGTATTTTTTTACCTTTTCAAAATTTGAATGCGAGTTACAAACCTGCTTGTTGTTTATCTTGGTACTTTGCAAATTTTTATGTGATGCAATGGCCTACCTTTAAATGAATTCCAATATAAAAGTCCCAAAATGGTGATTTCATAAAATGGAGATTATCGGACAGTTCGTTTGAATGTTATGATGAAAATATAAATGCAAACGCTTTGCGATTTTATACAGGATTATAAAACCCTGAAAATCATGCCAAATGGTGCAGAAATTTTACCTTTAGAAATTTTAAGGTAAATTCAAAGATGTTTTTCAAAACAAAAGTCTGGGCGGTCGCACCAAATGATGTTTTGACACTTTGAATGACAGAAAAATTACAAATAACTAGTCTTTTTGAAAAGTTGGCAGTGACAAGCTTGTTTATTTAAAATAGTAACCCTTTAAAATAGTAAAATACCAGAACAGCGAAAAGAGAAAAAATACATATTTAAATAAATTTCATGTAAGTACCACTACCTCCACATTACAAGTACCTGTACTTTATATAATACAAACAAGCTTAAAAGCAGCTTTGCAGAAATCATAATTGAGTACAGTTTTCACATATAACTTTATTGTGATCAACAAAGAGAATCAGAGAAAACGTGAGCTTGAAAGTGAAGAAGCTGATCTGAAGAGAGTTTAGGTTTCTCCGTCGCCATCATCATCATCATCATCATCTCTTTCTTCACATCAGAAATCACTAAAAGCACATTGAAGTTGAAACGAGCAGATCTCTTAACTGCTATTTCAGATATCTGCATGTTTTCCGTCTCTCACCTGGGACAGGAGCTGGACTCTCACCTCAGGTCCAGACAGACTAGAACTGGACTTCAGTTTCATCTTCACAAGGGTTCTCTTAGAAACAAAGGATGTAAAAGGGCACATGAGTGCGAGCATACATAGTACAAGGTACAGCAAAATGATAAATGCAAATAATTAAACCATAACATTCACTGAGTCTTTAATGTCTGCAGCCATTTTGTTAAATTGTGCAGAAAATATTTGCATAATGCAGCTCAAATTACCTGGACAGAATTCATTCAATTCAATGTGTGATTTTATGGACAACAGTTTTTGAACATATGAGAGGGCAAAGCTGGCTGTTCACATGGGCTGTGTATATTAAAGAAAGGGTCAATTCCAACTTATCTGTGTGTGTGTGTGTGTGTGTGTGTGTGTGTGTGTGTGTGTGTGTGTGTGTGTGTGTGTGTGCATGTTCTGTGTGCACAGTGTCACATCACAGTGGAATCAGCTTTCTTGACGGCAAATACAAACAAGCTTCATCCCCGTGTCTGTCACACTTTCAGGCTTGAACCAATGGTAAAAGTAAATACACTATCAACTGTCTTCATATTTATTTTGCAAGCTGGAGCTCACGATTATGGTGAAGGGTGTTACATTTCCTATGTTTGGCCAATCACAATACACTGTCTCAGCTGGCCAATCAGAGCAGACTGTGCTTGTAGGAAGTAGGGTCTTCGTAGAAGATGACTCGTTTAGCGGAGCATTTTTTTTATATATTACAACTATGGCAAACTGGTATATAGGTGGAAACCAACAGTCCAATATGCAAAACAAGAGAGATCCAAAAAACAGAGGCATAGATCAAAACACGAGAAGAGCAGAGAAAGCAAGGCTAGGACTAAACTAGGGAAACTATTGGCCCGTAAAGTAGCTATCGCTGAAAAGTGGTAAGTGATTGACGATACTCAGCGTCGAGTGATAGGAAGTCCAGGCTTGAAAATCATGAGTGGACCGAAGCAGATGTGTGAGTGTCATCAGTGCAATAGGTCACAGTTAGAGAGTCAATGGTGGTCATCTGGTGGTCAGTAAACAGATATGTTAAGACGTTATAGTCAATAAGGATTGATCGATCGCTGAAGAGAAAGGAGCAAGAAGTGCTGAGGCTGGATGATAAGTGGACATTTATTCTCGTGAGTCAATGAAACTGTTTTCTCGTTTACCTAGGAGACTCTTGATGTCTGGCATGTGACTGCTACTAAATGTGTGGTATTTAATACTGTATATTGTGCAAATGCCCATTTTCAGAGACTTTCTGAGCAAGCAGTTCTCTGTGGTCTGACTGTGCTGGAACTGAATCCTGCCTCAGGTGTCCTTACCGACACACCAGTGAGAAACACAACCAGTGCACGTACAGTTAGAGGACAAAGTCTGCTTGTTTGAGCATACCTTCTCCATAGACCTCCACCTCACACAGAGCAATGAACTTTGAATCTCCATGAATGAACAGATTGACGTATTGACCCTCCATATCGTCACATGTGAAGGTGGAGGAAGCGCCAGCTGGAATACTAGGAATCACAGCACATCTAAAGAGAGATGGAAAACTTCATATGTGTTTCAGGGGTTGTTTATAGATATGAAGTCACTGAAAGAGGATCTCACCTGGGATTGTTGTTGCCGTTGTTCTCCAAAGAGTTACCGATGCGAATTTCTGCTCCATTTATTAGTTCTGGACAGCAGTCTAGTCTGTTTGTGACAACGACTCTATTAACTCTGTCACGCAGAGCCCAGATCAAGCCTCCACCATGGGTTAGTTTGAATATTGGTTGAGGAACACGATGTCGATGGCTGTATAAAACCTGGATTGAAGTCAATGGCTTGTTCAGCAGACCAGCTTCCATAGGTGGATGATTGTGTGGCGGTTCTTCCTATCGCCAAATTACCTGTGAAATTATGCATTTTATGCAACATTATGTAAAAAAAAAAAAAGGTTTTATTCAGCTTATTTTATACACTTTGCATTTCTTAGGAATGCATTTCTGTCAGGTCTGTCTGATCTGGTCCAGTCTTGTGAAGTCACTGAAATATCTCAACACCTGGCAGCTGTATTTGTAGCACAGCAATATAGCAGTGTACAAAACTGGTTTAGGCTTACTGGTTTTATTAACTTATTCCATTGATTCTCAAATATGTATAGGTAAATGCATCTTGCAGAGATCATGTTAGGTAATCTATAATAAATGATGAACAAAGTGTCTGTAAGTACTACATATTTACCACACATATACATTAACAAGTACAGTTTCTAATTGGTTACCATGTACTTGTAAGTAATCGTTCTGACCCACATTCACCTGCACGTTTCTTATTTGTTACCATGTACATACACTTGAGGTGAGTACCTTGTTTTAACACTAATTTGCCTGCAGGTACACAATATTTACCATGAGTGTAAGTACACATACTGTAAAATAAAGTGCTACCAAAATTCGTCAAAGAAGTGAGAATAAGTCAAATTGGTCAAAATGGTGCATAACAAGTTGTTAAGTACTTCTGAATTACCTGAGATAACGTAGACTCCCACTTCACAGAGAGTAAGAATCTTTGAGTCTCCAGGAATATTCACCGTAACATAGCGTCCCTCCATCCCATCACACGAGTAGCTGTAGGTAGCTCCCGCTGGAATAGAAGAAACTACAGCACATCTGGAGAAAGATGAAAGGGTTGTAATTTTTTTCTTCTCTTACCCCTGAACTGCTGCCATTTTAGAAAGATAACCGTCTGATTATCATAGCTAAACCATTTTTTTAATGGATTTTTTTGATGTATAACGGTGTAAATCTATGCTAGCAATTTAACACATCCTTGGTGAATGTCTTTTAAAAACAGCAGTGAACAGCCTCGGACAGCAGTGTATATTGTTATAAATCTTTAATAAATGGTGTCCTTTAACCTTTTATTGATCAAAGAATCCTGAAAAAAAATTATCATGGGCTCCCATAAAAAATAAAACGGAACAACATTAATAATAAATCGGTATATTATAATGATTTCTGAAGAATCGAGTGACAATGAAGTAATAATGCTGAGGCTTTAGCACTGGATCACAGGAATAAATTACATTTAAAATATATTCACATAAAAAAAACTTATTTTGAATTGAAAAACACACACACACACACACACACACACACATACATGCATGCACACACGTATGTATTTATATAAAGCTACTAACCAAATGTCCAGAATATGTATCTATTAGATCTATTAATATACCAGAGAGACTCACACAGAGTTGTTGAAAAGATCTGATCCGATCCGGATCTCCGCCCCGTTTATCCTCTCTGGACAGCAGTTGAGTCTGTTAGTGATGGTCACTCTGTACACTCTGTACGTCTTCATCAGGTCCAGCCTCCACCACGGGTCAGTCTGTGTCTCTGTACGAGTGCAGGTGGAGCTCGACCCATCCAGAGCCTTCCAGGCATACCCTTCGTAAGCCGTTGTGGGCTGAGCGGCTGTTCCCCATGTTGCTACATTCACTGGAATACATTCCAACAGAAACCCTTATTAAAATCACAGTTATGAACTACTTACAGCCCTGCTGGACTATAGTTAGGTCCATGAGTTTTCATCATGTGTCTGAAAATATTCCACAGCAACAAAAGATCTCACCTTCTGCCTTCGTCTGAACTGAGAAAAACCCTTGGAATGAGAAACACAGAATGATGCTCATTATTTAGCCAAAATTTAGTTGGATCTGTATTTGCCAGTTGGGTAAAATTCAGTAAAATCTCTAAAAATTAGAATTAATTTCATACATAAGTAAGCAAAAGTATTTCATTTAAAGTTGTGTATAAACATTAACCAGAACAGTTATAATTTAGAGAATAGTTTTTACCCAGTAAAAACGACAGCCTCTTGTAGAAATCTCTCATGTTCGTTTCAGGCGGTTTGCGATTCTTTCTGCTGTTGTTCGAAAGGTTTGAATAAATTTTGTTTCTGTGAAGAACACATTAGCTCACGTTACATCAGAGTCACATGATCCTAGTTTTCCTCCCACTTTTTTCTGGCTGGAGCTGGAAAAAAAGTTTACACACGCATACATTTTTCTACTGTGCTTTTATAGGTCAGTATAAAAACAATATATTTTATTGCCCTACACAAGCCCTATCCCTCAACCTACCCCTCACAGAAACCTTTTTGCATTTTTAACATTTTAAGATAAACTTCATTTAGCGTTTTTAATCATTTATTAGCTTTGTGAGAACCACCCAAAATGTTCTCACAGAGCTGGTTGCTTCTTAATAATTGGTCCTCACAAGCATAGCAATATATATATATATATATATATATATATATATATATATATATATATATATATATATATATATATATATATATAAACAGACATTGAATATGACATTTATATGGCAATACCAAAATTCACCAAACTGGTTTGGTTTATCAGCAGTGCTGATCTCTCCTGCAAGAAAAGTGAGAGATAATCTATCTGTACTCCATTAAGGTTTCAGTTGCATCAGATTTTACTTTCATTCCATGTATGACCTTCTTTCAGTGAAGCACCAAGGATGAAAGAGAAAGAGTGAAGGAGAACTGAAACTATGAAGCAGAAGTGGGTGAGCGATCCTGATGATATAATATAGATATAGTATCGATAGCCTGATAAGATGTGCTTTGATTTTAACACAGCGGTAAAAAAATACATAGAAACTCTGTCGATAGAAGGATGCAGTTATTTCATGGATGGAACAAGAATAACGTAACTTTCTAAAATATGTTCAGTTGGTAAACATCGGCCTCTTTCACAGCAGGTAAACGAAACGTATGAAGAATAACCTCAGCACTAACAGCTTTGAAATAAAAGAGCACGCATTTTAAAATGCATCAATCAGATGCATTTTAATTCACTGTTTTTCTGTGTGTGTCATGTGTTTTATATCCAAAACAAGACGGTATAAATATTGTGGAGAGCTAAACACCCTCATGTGTATTTCATTCATATTGAAGATTTCTCATGCAGAAATTCCAAAGCGGCCTGAAAGTAATAATAACTTATAACTATCAGAAAATCCTTAATTTGACCAAAGACAAAGCTGTAGCTAGAAAAAACAAACTTTTTCAGATAATTTCTAGCTAATAAATATAGTATATGAATAATGCAGTGCTGACTGACATAACGCTTATTACAGTATAGGAACTATTTTACCTTTATTATGTGTTTGTATAAACCAATCCTATAGTTCCCCACCGAGGATCGCCATCTTAACGCAGTGGAGGGGTTTGAGTGCCTGAATGACCCTAGGAGCTAGGTTGTCCGGGGCTATATGCTCCTGGTAGGGTCTCCCAAGGCAAACAGGTCCTAGGTGACAAGCCAGACAAAGAGCAGTCCACCTCACCCCTTATGGAGAAAAACCGTAATGGAGTCGCGATGTCTCCCGGTATGGCGCAGCCGGGGCCCCGCCATGGAGCCAGGCCTGGCCAGGCTCTTGCCCCACGGGACCCGGCCGGGCTCAGCCCGAAACAGCGACGTGGGGCCATCCTCCCGTGGGCCCACCACCTGCAGGAGGGACCGTAAGGGGCCGGTGCCTTGTGGTTTGGGTGGCAGTGCTCCAACCGGGGACTCTATCGTTCTGCTGGGGGACTTCAACGCTCACGTTGGTGATGCTAGTGACACCTGGAGGGGCGTGATTGGGAGGAACGCCCCCCCCCGATCTAAACCTGAGTGGTGTTCTGTTGTTGGAATTCTGTGCTAGTCACGGTCTGTCCATAACGAACACCATGTTCAAGCATAAGGGTGTCCACCAGTACACATGGCATCAGGACACCCTAGGGCGGAGGTCGATGATCGACTTTGTGGTTGTATTATCTGATCTCCGGCCGCATGTCTTGGACACTCGGGTGAAGAGAGGGGCGGAGCTGTCAACTGATCACCACCTGGTGGTGAGTTGGATCCGTTGGCGGGGGAGGAGGCCAGACAGACTTGGCAGGCCCAAACGTACCGCGAGGGTCTGTTGGGAACGTTTGGCAGAGACCCTGTCAGGAGATCTTCAACTCCTGCCTCGCAGAAACTTTGACCGGATCCCGAGGGAGGCTGGAGACATTGAGTCTGAGTGGACTATGTTCTCTACCTCTTTGGTCGACGCAGCCGTCCGGAGCTGTGGCCGTAAAGTCGTGCATGTCGTGGCGGCAACCCCTGAACCCGATGGTGGACATCGGAAGTAAGGGATGCCGTCAAGCTGAAGAAGGAGTCCTATCGGGCCTGGTTGGCTCATGGGACTCCTGAGGCAGCTGACAGGTACCGGTGGGCCAAGTGGACCGCTGCCCGGGTGGTTGTGCAGGCAAAAACTCGGGTCTGGGAGGAGTTCGGGGAGGACATGGAAAATGACTGAGAGGTTCTGGCAAACCATCCGCCGCCTCCGAAAAGGACGCGGGGGACAGTGCCTCTGGACTGGCAGACCGGGGTGGTGGTTCCTCTTTTTAAGAAGGGGGACCGGAGGGTGTGCTCCAACTATAGGGGGATCACACTTCTCAGCCTCCCTGGGAAAGTCTATGCCAGGGTACTGGAGAGGAGAATCCGTCCGATAGTTGAACCTCAGCTTCAAGAGGAACAATGCGGGTTTCGTCCTGGACGTGGAACACTGGACCAGCTATATACCCTCTTCAGGATGCTGGAGGGTTCCTGGGAGTTTGCTCAACCAGTCCACATGTGTTTTGTGTCACACCTCTGGACTTTATTATTGTTTTTGTCGAGCCACGTGCTATCTGTGCCCTGCCTTCCCTTCGTGTTTAGTTGTTTAATTGTCTACAGCCGTGTCTTGTTAATTGAGTTAATTTCCTTGTGTATTTAGTCCTGTGTGTTTTCAGTTCACGTTGTCCGATCGTTGAAGTCCTTGAAGTCTGTAAAGTCATTGATGTCCGTAAAGTCTTTGAAGTGCCGTGAAGTCCCTACGTGTGGTTTTTGTTTTGTTCTGCCTGCCTTTTGTATGTTTATTTTGCAAGTTAAAAAAGAATTAAATCTGTTTAAGTTTTTGTATTTCGAGTCTCGAGTACTTCTCTCGCTCCAGAGAAACCACGGAAAACGTGACAGTTTTGTGGATTTGGAGAAGGCATTCGACCGGGTTCCTCGTGGTGTCCTATGGGGGGTGCTCTGGGAATATGGGGTAAGGGGCCCTTTGCTAAGGGCTGTCCAATCCCTGTATGATCAGAGCAGGAGCTTGGTTCGCATTGCCAGCATTAAGTCAGACTCCGACAGAGTTCCCAGTGCATGTTGGACTCCGACAGGGCTGCCCTTTGTCACCGGTCCTGTTCATTATTTTTATGGACAGGATTTCTAGGTGCAGCCAGGGGCCAGAGGGGGTCTGGTTTGGTGACCACAGAATAGCTTCTCTGCTTTTTGCTGATGATGTTGTTCTGTTGGCTGCATCTGGCCAAGACCTACAGTGTGCACTAGGGCAGTTTGCAGCTGAGTGTGAAGCGGCTGGGATGAGAATCAGCACCTCCCAAGGGAGGTGTTCCGGGCATGTCCCACCGGGAGGAGGCCCCAGGGAAGACCTAGGACACGCTGGAGGGACTATGTCTCTCGGCTGGCCTGGGAGCGTCTCTGTGTTCCCCCGGAAGAGCTGGAGGAAGTGTCTGGGAGAGAGGGAGTCTGGGCGTCCCTGCTTAGACTGTTGCCCCGCGACCCGGCCCGGATAAGCGGAAGAAGAAGAAGAATCCTATAGTTGTCATTAGAATACAAATGATTGGTTATTGTCCAGCACAAAAAAGTCAAGCCTATCAATTGCGTGTTATTTTTATATATTTTTTCCATTTCTGTTCCCCTCAATTCTGAAATGACGGCCATAAGTGTACAGTACAGAAAATAGAGCATAAGTCATCAAAATTTCATAACAGTGAGACGATTTTAAACATTTTATTCCAGAACTGAATCAGATTTTGGAGACCAGAGCAAAGGTGTGGGTTAACAAGTTAAATAAAATACTACTTTAAATTTGCCTGGAGTCCTCATAACTACACTACAAAAACTATATTTCAATGTGATTTTAAACCATTCAAGAAGCCTCGCTGGCTGTTTTCTTTGCTGATGCTAATTTTGATTAATAGCATCAAACATTATAAGATTAATAGCGTGTGTGTTTTCCTGTTGCTTCTTATCACAGCATGATATCAAATATATTTTTTAATTAAAGTGAGTACTGTGATACAAGTTATGTCAATTACCATTGCATTACAACTGTGTGTTTATCATCTTCCACGTTTTATCAGTCAAAGCGTGTTATTCAGCTGCAGTGATTTATCTATATAAAGGTATTACTGTTCATGGCTGTTAGTGTTGGCCCTGCTCCGTAATGCTCACATCATATCATTCAGAATAAAAAAGAGAAAAAATACTAAAGAACTTTTGTAACACAGCAACTTGAGTAGCTTTTAGCAAACTACTTATTTAGTTTTATTTGAGTTGTATTATTTTTCAGTACTTGTACTCAAGTTAATAATTCTTTAAGTAGCAATACTTTTACTTAAGCACTATCTCTTGCAGAGAAGCGTGTCAGTTTACCAATCTTTACTACATGTTGTTTCTGTTTTATTTTGCGCCAGCGATGTTTAAATTTGTCCTTTTTTCTCAACTGCTCAAGATCGACACACATTTGCATTTTGTTTTGCTTGAAAGCTGCCCGTCAGCGTTACCTGAAACACTGGCCTGCTTCTGCTCTTATATGAGGAGAGAATCGATGTTTCAAATGTGATAATAATAATAATAATAATAATAAGTCTTTGCCGTTTGCATCTACGTCTGCTGCTGCGCGCTTGGTTTTTTTCATTCACAGTGAGTTTTCTAGAGTTTGTTTAAAGAAAGTTCCAAAAATGTAAATGTAAATGTAAATGAGCCCAAAGTGTTTCCGTAGAAGAGCACGAACATGTGAGGAAGCATACTGTGTCACGCCAGACAAAGAGGATTCAGGTGCGGTTTAACACAGAGTTTATTGACAGTAATAGGGTTGCAATTTCCGGCAGTAAAGAATCTTGGTGAAGGAAATCCCGAGATCCACGAAGGGACTCCACACAACTCATGGAGAAAGGGTAGCCACGAGTCTGGAGAATCACGAGTAGAACGGGACACAACGCAGGAGGAACTCTGACAAAAGACAAGACCGAACGCACACAATAAATAGCGAGCGTGAAGCGAGCCACAGCTGATCTAAATCAGCTCGGACACACCACTAAACAGACACGAAACACGCAAGGAATGAGAAAATCAACCTATGAGACGTGACATACTGTGTCTGCATGCATACTGGCGTTTAAAAGCAACCGATTTAATGCAAAATGTCATTATTGCAAAAAACTGTTGTTTTTTTTACAGTGTATGCATCAGACTTTCAGCCAACAGTCAGAGAAGGAGATAACCCTTATATAGACCGGGTGGCCGTATGTGGTGATCGTGAGGGAATATGAATACTCTGCCACAATATAGTTTCTAAGTCTGTGTCTACCCTTGGTAGAGCCGCTCTGCCATCTCTGCAAAGAGGTAACCTCCCTAATTTCCTTACATAGTAAGACCTGACCGGGTTAGTCCACTCAGACGCTCCCTGTGCAGGATGTGGCTTCTGCAGCATTGGAAAAGGACAACTTTCCCAGAGTTATCCCAGTCTCGCTGAGAGGGTCGTGCAGGAACAGAAGGGATCAACCTTTCTTGCGTAAGCCTCGTCACATCTCCTAATAGGAGCATCAGGGATTCGATTCTTCGGTTACCGATGTGATGTCAAAAGAGAGCGACTGAAAAGGAAAGTCCCACGTTACATTTCTGAGACAACCGAGGCCCCTCTGAACATAACTGAAGTGTCCCCTGGTGGACAGCATTTGTAAATAAGTCAGGTGCAATCACATCCTATAAAGTTGCTCTAAAGTCTTCAAGTCAAGCAAGCATTGATAAAACACAAAATTAAATCTTATTGGATAAAAAGTCTGCCAGATTTAAAATGCGAATAAATATTCAATGCTGTTATTAATGATGTTAAACATTTTATAAGTTCAATGGTTATGTGATTGGTGTAACTTAAATGTTTTTGACCTTTAACAAGGGGCTATTATTTGTATTACATTCAATTCAGGTTTATTAATATAACCTCTACAGGCAATTAAGTTTCTACAATAAAGTTTATATATTGTACAAACTTAATATATTAAATTATGGCAAAATTTGGTAATTCAGTATGTTGTCTGAGGGTTGACATCATCTCTTCTCGGGTGTTCGATCATCTGAAGCTTTTAAAATACATAGCCTCCACAAGATTGTTAATCCTGTGGCAGAATTAGCATTAGCTGCGGTTTCAAGCTATGCAAGCTAAAAAAACAATGTGCCTTTAATCGGATATAACTGCAGTAAAATGATTATGAGATGCGTTATGTGAACGCTTAGCTAAAGAGATCTAGATTTAAACAGAGAGAGTGTGTCTGAACCTTGAAGATTATCAGGAAGGAAAATCGTGAAAGAACTCTACCTCCTTTAGTGGATTTTCGCTATTCTAGGTACTACCAAAAGTACAGAGTTTCATGACCTTAGGTGCATGAATGTGTTGGTACTGATATTTTACTATATAATTTTATTCAAATGTAAGAAGAAATCACACACACCTGAGCTGGAGGTGGGTGACGGCAGAGACAAGCTGTTACTGTAAACCAAACAAGTTATTGTGAAGGAGTGAATCTTATATATGTAATAATAATAATGTAATAAAACAGCCGCTGTGCCATTGAAAGTCTTGGAAGATCAAAATATTGATTAATATAACTCCGACTGGATTAAGCCTGAAAGATGGAAGTCACCTACACCTAGGATGCTTCCAAGGTAAAGGAAAACACAGTCTAGTGACAAACATGAAGAATAATACCTAAAATTTCATATTTAAGCCTTAAGTATAGCTTTATTTTATTATTATTAATAAAAGATTTTTGGAATAAAAGGCAAAATATTAATATAGACATTTCAATATTCATGTGAATGTATTTGAATGTGTTGAATTGTGAAATTTACTATTAGTTTCTTAATGAACATTGTTTCTACACAATTTTTTTTTTTCAGTTATGGAGACAACATTTTTTCTTCTACATAATTCATGCAAAATCAGAAATCTACTGCCTCACCATCAAAGTGATTCGAATATTCCTGTGAAGGGGCTTACCTCAATCTACAACTTGGTGACCCAACATGAAAAATGAACAATCGTTTAAAAATATTTGATCTTTTGTTAATTATTTTTGGAGCATGAAGGAATGTCACACAACCTGTCCATGTTGCGTCTGTATAATTTAACATCTACACAGTGCCAGAAAAATACCTTTGGTGGGTGTGTTTCCAAAGGCGTCATTAGGTAACTGTATTTATGAAGTTCCATTGTGAGCGGTTGCTTTTGGAAACGCCTGGTTGATTGAATTTGCGGTCTTTGCTATCAAAGTTTTTTGCATACGGTTTGCATTAGTTCTTTAAACCCCTAATTCATGCATTGTTGAAAACCACACAAACACACTTGCAGTTTCACTGTTTACATTAACATTTTATTATACATATTTTTTTTCAAATAAAAATATACATGTGGCTTTAATTAAAACTTACAGGCAACTGCAGGTCTGAGGCAACAGTCGCAAAATAAATTAAGACATTTAAAAATAACTATCTTTGATCATTTCAGCCACATGGTGGCATCACATGCACAGTTAAATTAAAAGTATACTATTTATTTTTTTTTTTATCAGTCCTCTCTGTAAAGGGTCCTGATTTTAGGTAGCAGTGCGTAAGTACAATGCAAGCACTAATGCTCACAAAACACACACTCAAACACAGCCTCTCTCACATATACACACAGATTAAATAAAGGATGTATTGCCCTCTTCCCCATAATGTCGGCACCTTTCTTCAGAGTCACAATATTGCACGGCTATGCTGAATGACATATACTTTAGTGTTGGGTTCATCAAGCGTTCAGTGCTCATCGACCAATTTCAGAAAGCAAATGATGTTTTGGCAGCATCCTTACAACAGGAGGACTGCGAGGATCCCTGAGAGAATTACCAGAGCAGCTGAAAAGACATGGAAAAAGAAACATTAATTTATTAAAGAACTTTAAATGTTTTGTCCTAATCTCAGGCAACGACTCTTGAAAAAGCACATCACAAAATGATACTACTTCTATTGGTTGGACATTTTCCTTTTATTATAGATGCTGTTCTGCCTGTTTGGCGAAACCAACTTATTTCAAATACGAATATTTAGCAACTAAAGAGCAGTGCTTTCTCCCAAAACGCAGATTGTGTCTGGCCTGGCTACTGGTCTGGTGGGGCTGTATTGAGTTCTTACCCTGAGATACAGCGAGATGCAGTGCATTGCTCCTGCTGTAGTAGCAGGTTTGGTCGTTGCCGCTGTAATAGTAGCAACAGTAGAAACGATAACAGTGGTAGAATTAGAATCTGTGTTCGTAGTGGGTGTTATTATGACAACGTCTGAGCTGTTAGTGCTTGTTAGATCAACCGATGAATTTGTAGACATTCGTGTGACAGGCGACCCCAGAGTGCCTGTGGAAATGGGAATAAAGGAAACCATTTTAACTTTGCCACCAATCGAAATCTCCTTCAGTACTTTGTGCGTAGTGTCGCCCCTTACCATTTGTGTAGTTGCCAGTGAAGAAATAGAGGAAAGTATTTGTGTTTATGGCACGCGTGGTGCTGCTGAGACCTGCAGCTATGAAAATGCACTGAATTCTTGTGCCGCTCACACTGCCACGGAAGGATCCAGGGTTAAACTACAAGACAAACCAAGCACAAGTTTATTGCTACAAATGAGAGGTTACCGTGAGAAGTTTCCCTTCACCTCAAAGCATTTCATCAGACCTCCAGCTCTAAGCAGGCTTCTCTGTTTACTTCTGTTTAGCATCAAAAAATTGCAATTGCAATTACTGTTCTACTGTCTAGTTGTCTCAAAATGCTGCTGTTCATTACCACATCATTTATAGTCAACAATCTTTTGTGCAAGGTGTTGGAATAAAAGAAAAAAGAAACTTACAGTTGCATCCTGAGTCAGAATGCTATTATTCAGTGTGGCACGGATGAACTTCGCCACACCGTTGTTGTTGGCACAAGAGTAGACGGTGTCGTCATCACCCTATGAGAAGGAAAGTTAGATAAGTCTGAGAATCCAACATTTTTTTAAGCAGACACGTATGAGAAATAAATGAGCTCTTTTTCAGACCTCCTTCTTGTCTCGAGACAGACCAACTGCGATATAACCATTTGCATCTCCACTGAGCTCAAAAGTCAGATTGTCGGAGTTTCCGTTCACCCCTCTTGTGGAGGCGAAAAAGCAGCTACTTGAGCTAGTTGGATCACAGCTGGCTGGAGTGGAGAAACATGCCCTGTCCTTCTTACAGTTGTCTTTGGTGACCTTGTCCTGCAATGTTATGTTCATATTAGCCATGAAAATGCACACAAATCTGTTAAGAATGCATAAAATCCTAAATAAACTCAACAGTTTAACTTCAAAAAGAAATACTACAGCAAATTTCCAGTTAATACATCAGCAATAACTGTTAACATTGAATTCACCAACACCTTTTCACCTAAAAAAGAAACAAATAAACATTTTTTTCATAAACATGGAAAAAAAAACTGGCACACTAGTCTGTTCCTACTTACATTTGTTAAACCACTATTAACTGTCAATATTGCAGAGGCAGTAGAGGATGCAGTGCTGTTCGTGGATGCAATGCTGTTCGTGGAAGCAGTGGAGTTTGAGGAGGCAGTGCCATTTGCTGAGGCAGTGCTGTTCAAGGATGAAGTGATTTTGGGGGCTGCGGTCGTGTTTGTTGTAGTGCCATTCGAGGGTGCAGTGACGTTCGATGAGGCAGTGATGTTCGAGGATGCAGTGATTTTGGGGGCTGCGGTCGTGTTTGATGTAGTGCCGTTTAAGGATGCAGTAATGTTCGATGAGGCAGTGATGTTCAAGGATGCAGTGATTTTGGGGGCTGTGGTCGTGTTTGATGTAGTGCCGTTTGAGGATGCAGTGATGTTCAAAGATGCAGTGATTTTGGGGCTGAGGTCGTGTTTGATGTAGTGCCGCTTGAGGATGCAGTGACATTCGATGAGGCAGTGATGTTCAATGATGCAGAGTTGTTTGAGGATGTAGTTATATTGGGATTGGGTGCTTGGGTTATGTTGTTCATGAAAGGAGGACGTGTTTGGTTTAAGTTAGCCGTTGTGTTTAGGGGTGCCGTTTGAGTCTGGGTGAAATTAATGGATGGCGTAAGTGTCTGGGTCAAGTTAGCCGTTGTGTTTAGGGGTACTGTTTGACTCAGGTTGGTGGTCATGTGGGAGTCTGAGTCAGGTTTGTAGATGCTGCAGTGGTGGTTGATGTTGCTGTGGTAGTAGATGCAGTGACATTTGTTATTAATGAAACATCTGTGCTGTTAGGGTTGCTTAAGTCCACTGACACATTTGTCGCCAGTCTACTGACTGGAGGATCTAGTCCTCCTGGTAAAAAGGAAGAGAAGGATGAAATGTTTTATTTCTGCTACAAAACAAAATACAGTATATGTCAATTAATTCATAAAATTGTTGCACTCACCATTTGATACCATGCCTGTTACAACAAACACATAGGATCTGTTGCTGCAGCACGGTTGGTGCTGCTGCCGAGACCCGAGCAGTGAAAATGCATTGAATCTTTCTATTATTCACTGAGCCACGAAAGCTTCCAGGACTGAACTACAGCACAACAGAAGTGATATTACTTAACATTACACTTTTAAGATTGCACAATTATTACAGGGGCTTATACAGTGCTGTGAGAAAATCTTTGAAATTTCTGACACACAAATTATCTGAAACATTTAAGCTAGCATAGATCAAAATGGCTGAAAATTAAAAAATTTTGGTTGCGGAATGGATAGTAAAGGTGGTGCAGTACCTAAATACAATTGATATGCTGTGGCAGGATTTTAAATATGAATGTCATGAACTGAAGCTTAAGAAGTGGGCCACAACTCTTCCACAGCAGTAAATAACTACAGGTAAATGTTGGGTGGTTTTATTTCTGAGTTAGTGATTAGAGGATGAGGCAGTCAGAGCTATTATATTTAATAGGCTTTTATACAATATTGTTATCTGTAAAATGACCTTACTGTGTTATCCACAGTCAGTATTTGATTGTTCAGTGTGGAACGGAAGAACTGCAATACACCATTGATGTTGGCACAAGAATAGACAGTGGCACCTTTGACCCTATGAATGAAAAAAGTATATTAGTCTGAAAATTAGATGCTCATTATTCAATTTAATGGAATGCATTTTTTTAAATATTTAGGCACATTAATCCTTAAAATAAATGCCTGATTAAAAAAAGAAAGCGGATGTAATCTCTTACGGTTCTGTCTACAGAGAGAGGCCAGCTCCAATGTAACCATCTGTCTCGCCACTGAGCTCAAAAGTAATATTGTCTGCATTTCCGCTTACTCCCCCTTGTGGAGAGGAAAAACAGGAATCTGGTGCACCTGGATTACAGGAAGGGTGGAGCTGAGAAACATGCCCTATCCACGCCTGCAGTCATCCCTGCCAGTGATTGCCTGCAAAAGAAAAGAACTTACACTTTAAAAGCAAAGACTTTTATTTCCATTATTAATTTAAATGGGGAAAAAGACTTGGCTTACTAGTGTTAGAGGATTAGAGCCTGACGTTAAAATATTTGGTAAAGTGAGGGGGCCTGTCTGGGTAGGGTTTGTGATTCTGGGAGGGGATGTCTGGGTCGAGTTTGTGGTGATATTGGCAGGACGTGTTAGGGTGGGATGTTGGTTACGTTGGGAGGAGTGTTTGGTTCAGGCTGATGGTTATGTTGGGGGTCGTGTTAGGGGTGGGATGTTGGTTACGTTGGGAGGGAGTGTTTGGTTCAGGCTGATGGTTATGTTGGGGGGTCGTGTTAGGGGTGGGATGTTGGTTACGTTGGGAGGGAGTGTTTGGTTCAGGCTGATGGTTATGTTGGGGGTCGTGTTAGGGGTGGGATGTTGGTTACGCTTGGGAGGAGTGTTTGGTTCAGGCTGATGGTTATGTTGGGGGTCGTGTTAGGGTTGGGATGTTGGTTACGTTGGGAGGGTGTTTGGTTCAGGCTGATGGTTATGTTGGGGGGGTCGTGTTAGGGTGGGATGTTGGTTACGTTGGGGAGGAAGTGTTTGGTTCAGGCTGATGGTTATGTTGGGGGTCGTGTTAGGGGTGGGATGTTGGTTTACGTTGGGAGGGAGTGTTTGGTTCAGGCTGATGGTTATGTTGGGGGTCGTGTTAGGGGTGGGATGTTGGTTACATTGGGAGGAGTGTTTGGTTCAGGCTGATGGTTATGTTGGGAGGTCGTGTTAGGGGTGGGATGTTGGTTACGTTGGGAGGAGTGTTTGGTTCAGGCTGTTGGTTATGTTGGGAGGTCGTGTTAGGGGTGGGATGTTGGTTACGTTGGGAGGGAGTGTTTGGTTCAGGCTGATGGTTATGTTGGGAGGTCGTGTTAGTGGGATGTTGGTTATATTGGGATTGGGTGGTTGGGTTATGTTGTTCATGAAAGGAGGACGTGTTTGGTTTAAGCTAGCCGTTGTGTTTAGGGGTACCGTTTGAGTCTGGATGAAGTTAATGGAGCGCGAAGTGTCTGGGTCAAGTTAGCCGTTGTGTTTAGGGTACTGTTTGACTCAGGTTGGTGGTCTTGTAGGAGCGCCTGTCTGAGTCAGGTTTGTAGATGCTGCAGTGGTGGTTGATGTTGCTGTGGTAGTAGATGCAGTGACATTTGTTATTACTGAAACATCTGTGCTGTTAGGATTTGCTTAAGTCCACTGACACATTTGTCGCCAGTCTACTGACTGGAGGATCTAGTCCTCCTGGTAAAAAGGAAGAGAAGGGACGAAATGTTTTATTTCTGCTACAAAACAAAATATAGTAAATGTCAATTACTTGATAAAATTGTTGCACTCACCATTTGATACCGTGCCTGTTACAACAAACACATAAGGATCTGTTGCTGCAGCACGGTGGTGCTGCTGCGAGACCCGAGCAGTGAAAATGCATTGAATCTTTCTATTATTCACTGAGCCACGAAAGCTTCCAGGACTGAACTACAGCACAACAGAAGTGATATTACTTAACATTACACTTTTAAGATTGCACAGTTATTACAGGGGCTTATACAGTGCTGTGAGAAAGTCTTTGAAATTTCTGACACACAAATTATCTGAAACATTCAAGCTAGCCTAGATCAAAATAGCTGAAAAATTTAAAATGTAGGTTGTGGAATGGATAGTGAAGGTGGTGCAGTACCTAAATACAATTGAAATGCTGTGGCAGGATTTTAAATATGAATCTCATGAGCTGAAGCTTAAGAAGTGGGCCACAACTCTTCCACAGCAGTAAATAACTACAGGTAAATGTTGGGTGGTGTTATTTCTGAGTTAGTGATTAGAGGATGAGGCAGTCAGAGCTATTATATTTAACAGGCTTTTATACAATATTGCTAACTGTAAAAAGACCTTACTGTGTTATCCACAGTCAGTATTTGATTGTTCAGTGTGGAACGTAGAACGTCAATACACCATTGATGTTGGCACAAGAATAGACAGTGGCACCTTGACCCTATAAATGAGAAAAGTACATTAGTCTGAAAATTAGATGCTCATTATTCAATTTAATTGAATGCATTTTTTTTAAATATTTAGGCACATTAATCTTTAAAATGAATGCCTGACTAAAAAAAGAAAATGGATGTAATCTCTTACATGTTCTGTCTCTCGAGAGGCCAGCTCCAATGTAGCCATCTGACTCACCACTGAGCTCAAAAGTAATATTGTCTGCATTTCCGCTACTCCCTTGTGGAGAGGAAAACAGGAATCTGGTGCACCTGGATTACAGGAAGGTGGAGCTGAGAAACATGCCCTATCCCGCCTGCAGTCATCCCTGCCAGTGATTGCCTGCAATAAGAAAAGAACTTACACTTTAAAGCAAAGACTTTTATTTTCATTATTAAACGGGAAAAAGACTTGGCTTACTAGTATTAGAGGATTAGAGTCTGACGTTAAAATATTTGGTACAGTGAGGGGACCTGTCTGGGTAGGGTTTGTAATTCTGGGAGGGATGTCTGGAGTCGAGGTTGTGGTTATGTTGGGAGGTCGTGTTAGGGCTGGGATGTTGGTTACGTTGGGAGGGAGTGTTTGATTCAGGCTGATGGTTATGTTGGGAGGTCGTGTTAGGGGTGGTATGTTGGTTACACGTTGGGAGGAAGTGTTTGGTTCATGCTGTTGGCTATGTTGGGAGGGAGTATTAGAGGGTGGGATGTTGGTTATGTTGGGAGGGGAGTGTTTGGTTCAGGCTGATGGTTATGTTGGGAGGGGTTGTGGGGTGGGATGTTGGTTACGTTGGGAGGAGTGTTTGGTTCAGGCTAGTGGTTATATTGGGAGGTCGTGTTAGGGGTGGTATGTTGGTTACGTTGGGAGGAGTGTTTGGGTATTAGTGGGTTGGTGTTGGGAGGTATCTAGGTGGATGTTGGGAGGTTGTGTTATGATGTTGGGAGGTTTGTCTAGGCTGATGGTTAGTGTTGGGAGGTTGTTAGTAGATTTACGTTGGGAGGAGTGTTTGGTTCATGCTGTTGGTTATGTTGGGAGGGAGGTTTGGTAGGGGTGGGAGTGTTACATGTTGGTTGGTGTTGGGAGGGTGTTTGGTTCAGGCTGATGAATTTATGTTGGGAGGTTTGTGTTAGGGGTGGGAGATTGGTTACGTTGGGAGAGGAGTGTGTTCAGGCTCATGGACTGCCAGAGGTTGTATGTAGGTGGATGTTGTTGTTGGAGGAGTGTTTGGGATGTTGGTCATGTTGGGAGGAGTGTTTGGATGTGTCACGTTGGGAGGGTCCATTATATTTGGAAGGTTGTTACGCTGGGCTGTTGTGGGGTGGGATGTTGGTCACGTTGGAAGGAGTGGTTTGGTTCAGGCTGATGGTTATGTTGCGAGGTTGTGTTAAGGGTGGGATGTTGAGTCACGTTGGGAAGGAGTGTTTAGTTCAGGCTGATGGTTATGTTGGGAGGTTGTGTTAGGGGGTGGGATGTTGGTTATGTTGGGAGGAGTGTTTGTCACCAGGCTGATGGTTACGTTGGGAGGTTGTGTTGGGGTGGGATGTTGGTTAGATTGGGAGGGAGTGTTTGGTTCAGGTTGATGGTTATGTTGGGAGGGGGTGAAGTCATGCTGAAGGGTGTGGGATGTTGGTCACGTTGGGAGGGAGTGTTTGGTTCAGGCTGATGGTTATGTTGGGAGGGAGTGTTAAGGGTGGGATGTTGGTTACGTTGGGAGGAGTGTTTGGTTCAGGCTGATGGTTATGTTGGGAGTGTTAGGGGTGTGCTACGTTTGGGGGAGGGAGTGTTGGTCAGGCTGATGGTTATGTTGGGAGGTGTGTTATGCGGTGATTTGGCATGCTGGGAGGGGTTTATGTTCAGGGAGGTTGTGTTAGAGGGTGTTAGGGTGCAGGATGGTTACGTTGGGAGGGAGTGTTTGGTCCAGGCTGATGGTTATATTGGGTCGCAGGAGGTGGTGTTATGCTGAGGGTGTTGGGAGGCAGCCTTATGGTGGTTATATTGGGAGAGAGGGAGTGTTTGGTTCAGGTTGATGGTTATGGCTGAGGGAGGGTCAACTAGTGGCAGAGGTTACGGTTGGAGGAGTGTTGAGTCCAGGATGTTGGAAGGGAGTGTTTGGATTCAGGCTGATGGTTATGTTGGGAGGAGTGTTTGGTTCAGGCTGATGGTTATGTTGGGAGGGCGTTGTAGGGGTAGGATGTTGGTCACATTGGGGATGTTTCAGGCTGATGGTGGAGAACGTTTGGAAGGAGTGTTTGGTTCAGGCTGATTGTTATGTTGGAGGTTGTGTTAGGGGTGGGATGTTGGTTCATGTTGGAAATGAGTGTTTGGTTCAGGTTTGATGGTGGGAGGTTGTGTTGGGAGTGGGATGAGTGTTAAGGCTGGGAGGTTGATGGTTATGTTAGGAGGAGGTGTTTGGTTCATGAAAGCTCAATTGTTATGTTTGTGAGGTTGTGTTAGAGGTTAGGATGTTGGGTCATGTTTGGAGGGGCTTTTGCTTGGCAGGTTGGAGGTTATGTTGAGAGGGCCAATCTGTGTCGGAATTGCGGTGATATTAGGAGGGCCTGTCTGGGTAAGGTTTTGGGCTTATATAGGAAGAGCCTGTCTGAGTCAGTGTTTGTGGTCATGTTGGGGACCGACCCTGGTTCAAGCTGGTGGTCATGCTGGTTGGATACAGAATCTGGGTCAGGTTGGTAGTTGCGTTGAATGGAAGCGTCTGGGTCTTGTTGGTGGTCATGTTCGATTGGGAGCGCCTGGGTCAGGTTGGTGGTCATGTTCGTGAAAGCGTCTGGGTCTGATTGGTGGTCATGTTTGGTGGGAGCATCTGGGTCTGGTTGGTGGTCATGTTCTGTGGGGGCGTCTGGGTCAGGTTGGTGGTCATGTTTGGTTGGAGTGTCTGGGTCAGGTTGGTGGTCATGTTGGGAAGACATCCAGCTGTCAGTGGAGTTGCTTGTTGTATTGTTCCCATTGGCTCCAAGTATCATGCATGCTATCCCCAGGATAGCCACATAGATCCAATTGCTCCTCATCAGTAATCTTTATGTGTTTATATATCTATTAATTTGGTCGTTTTCTTATCTGCAGTTAAAATGGGGAGAAAATACATTGCTTATATCAAACAATTATCAGCAAGAAATAAACATTTTGGACAATTTTAAATTTATTGAAAAACCACTAGTGAAAGGTAGACTTTATCTGAAAGGTTTCATTTTTATTGATTTTTATCTTTCTTTTTATTGTTGGTACATACATGCCGGGACTGATTCTTAACTCATCAACACCTTAATTTATTTAGTTTGAGTCATCAGCAACTTAGTTTTAGTTTGCTTTTATAACATGCCATTAATGAATATGATGTGGCTTCAAAATTAACAAAAGATATGATTTATCTCAGCAGTTCTCTTAGCTATACTGTGCAATCTAAGAAGTTATGCTTAATTGATATTTATTTTCGATCCTAATGTTCACACTAGTGTTACACCACAGCATACAGTAGTCAGCATTTGAAGTGAATTAAAACATTTCATCAGAGTTCTTGTCTTGAAGGACAACTTTGATTTAACTTTTTGATCCTCTTAAGGTTGGCACTGTATACACTTACACTGCAACCATTCTATCTTCTGGTGAACAGTAAAATGACAAAATAAGCATGAACATAAAACAAAAAAACTTAAACCTGAAGCAAAAATTCCAACAGCATATAACTGTCTCAATAAGACATTCATTTTCACAGCAGTCACCATTTAATATTCATTCAGTACATTGTATAATACATAATAAGACTTAAATGCAAATATACTAAGACTTACAATTCGAAAAAAAAAAAAAATGGTTTACACCTATATATCGAACTCATGGGAAAAACAGTGCTCCAACAAATATTCCGACTTTAATATCAATGCATATTGTACAAACAATAAAAAAAGTATTATTTATATAGCCCCATCCATGACAGAATGAGAAAAAAAGTAAATAAATGATTAAATAAATACAAAAAGACAAAGATTAAAAAGTGTAGTTACTTCTGAGATATTGTTAACTAATATAATGATGTTCAGATATTAGATGGCTACCTGCATAACATAAAGTACATATCAAAGCATCAATACCATTTATTCAAGCATCATGTTTAATTGCATGAATAGATTTCATCTGTTAAATCTTTGTATAATGCAGTGTCATTAAAACATATCTGTCTCAGTCAATAAGTGAACAGCCGCTTGTAAAAGAAAGTTTAAAGTGTTTCTTACCCTTGTGTGAGATGGTCTGAGAGGTTAGGATCAGTGATGGAGGTGTCAGAACTTCTCTGGTTTTAATAACTCGTATTCAGGGCGGGACCCGAAGAGTTGGACACACCAGTTTTAACTTTAATTCCTTTTTTGTTGTTGTGGCTTCAGACTTCGTCATCTGCACATTCAAACGCCAAAATCAACGTACATCATTATGGAAAGTGGAGGAGAAGCAGCTCCTGAAGCAAAAAACTGCAGCTAAAGATTCAGCTTCACTACTACAGATCTTTCTGTGACGCTGTAAAATACCTGAAACAATCCGTTTTTATCGTCATAATGTGATGTGCTTGACAAGACTAATTCTCTCACTAAATGAGCTATGTCTGTTTTATCAGAGAAAGTGATCTGTATGTTCCTTTTAAAGCCCAAGATTTCACAATAATGCAAAACCAACATATTATGAAAGTGTACAAAATATACCTCAATGCAAAAATAAAACAAATAAATACATGAAGCCAAAGAGGAGATGCTTACACTAATGTATCGTTTCCTTATAGACGAACTAGCATTTAGGCAGGTTTTGTACAGCGTGTTAAAAAAAAAAGTGTTATTTCAGTATGTTTGAGTTAAAAGATGCCATCTAATCACGGCCTCCTTCAGCCTTTGTTCATCAGTATGCGCAAAACTCCAAATATTTACTCAGGGTGAGGTTTAGACATTTTACCCTATTGTTTCCAGTTTTCTGACAATTTATCATCAGGACTATAAAACTAAAACAAAGAAGAAAACTACATAAAGAAGTGATAACGCACACGTGAACGTGGATTCCTTTATTTAGTTCTTTTTTGGCACTGTTTCTCCAATCCAGTCACAGTGTGTTATTTATTTTATTGAAGATCTAGATGATATAAACCATCATATACCATTATTGAGCTGCTTTACCAGTTTTCTCTGGCACAAAAGGCGAATACATGAAATTCCCATGTCTTCAACACGACACAAACTCACACACATCGGCCTGATCAGGAATGCATGCGTTCAAAGAATCTGGATTCTTTCACACACCTTTGTCGCTTATTGGCATCAGACCGCAAATACGAACAACAATGCAGAGCTGTTTTTAAATACCTTGTCGTGAAATGTTTGCTTTGACCAGTCTTCTTTCCTTTAGAAATACCAAGATACATTTTATCGTATATTATATCAAGCACGTAGGCCGTAGTTTATTAGAGGTCTGTGTGATTTTATTTGACAGAATCGTCTCACTGGCAAGTGTTTTTTAAAACAAATTGACCAAAAACATTACCGGATCATCATACAGGAACTGCAACAAAGAACAAAAATCTGGAAATGTTCCGTAGAACTATTTTTTTCATACAACCCTTCCCAGAACCTCAGTTCCCGAGAGTTCAGAGTATCAGGCACAGATGTCAACGATGCTTAGACATGAGAAAATGCAGGTTAGTGAGATTTTTAGTGGCCTCGGCCTCAACTAAAGTGGTCTCTAATGTGGTGATGCATGTCTATCTCAGCCTTAAGCAAGACGAGGCGACTGAGATTATTACACTGATTTAAAAATGAAGATGGAAGTAGAACACGCCTTTAATACACACTGTAAAGGTCGCGCCTGCCTTCGGTACAACGAGTTCTTTTCTGCTCTGGGAGACAAAAAGAAGGTGCATCACAGAAAAGAAAAGAGCCACTGAGCAAAGATAACATGCTATGGCGTTTGTCATATTTAGAAGCTGCAAGGCAGGCCGCCAAACAATATGTGCTAGGAGCACTCACGCATGAGCCGAAATACGAATCATGTCAAACTTCACCTAGATGAAGATAACTGGCTTAAAGATACTCTCACGAGAACGCAGACGTTGAAGATATTAAAACAGCTATTTAAGAAAGTCTTAGCAGTAAAACTTCTAAAAATGGCATCACGCCTGCATCACGCATTTTAAAACAAAATAAAACTCTCTCTGAACAAATCAGAATTTGACGCCAGTAATAAATTCGTCTATTATTACGATTCTATTATTAGAAAACGGCACACAAATAGTGCGAAAGATGTGAATGCGTTGGCGCTCTGTCTCTGTCTCATGAGGGATGTTTTATTAGGATCGTGTCAAATATCCTGATTATGTAAGTGAGGAACCTTAACAATAGGAATTGCTTTGGGGCTCTGTGCTTCTGGAGGACAGATGTTCAGATTCAGACATTTCCATCCATCTTTCAACTTGAAAGGTGAGTTCTGCAAATCAATGAATACTTTAAATAGAGATAAAGCCATCCATCCGTGTTAATACACACGACCTCACAACAGAGTGGATAAAACGACATACTGTAAATAAACACATTATATAATCTGTGAGATGTGCAGATACTAATGTCCTGAGAAGATGTGATAAGACACAAGCAGCCTTTTCTACAAACCCCGGGAAACAAAGCAAACCGATATCAAACACGCCATGCACCAAATAACGCATAAACACTTAAGGCTTTTTTTGTGTAACAGTGAATGTTTGAGCTGAATTCTCATTGCCTCTCACACTGGAGGTTTATAACGCAGGCGCCATTCTGGACACCTCACGCAAATCGATGATTCATGTAAATCGCGCTTAAACCGCCGCTCATCTCCAGATTAACACAAGCTGAGACACGCCCGAAAGATTCACGCTACCTCCTTCCTCCTCGTGCATGCGCTTTGAGTTTCTAATTAAAATATTCAAATAGAAATAAAGTCTCTCCACACCTTGAGACGTGCCTTTCACTGACTGGAGCACTCATCATACAACAGAAGATAATTGATTTGCCACTTAATATACGATTTTTCTATGCAAGTGCTATTTAATTATATTTTTCATACACCAGTAAAAAAATTCTGACCTCTCAGCTCCAAATGTTTTTTTTTCTGAAACTTCCAGAAACTTGTGCAAGGAAGTGCAGAGAGTCAGCTGAGCCAATGGACTGAAAAAACGTGAGATGAGTTGGGGAGGTGCATGCAATTAATCTGCTTTAAGTGCAATAGCTTTTAGTGTGTTCATTAAATGCAGGCGTTTTTACTGAACCCTTTCCAGTAAGCGATAAAAGAAAAAAGCATTTGTAAAGCTCAAAATTGCTGTTATTAACGTGGAATCAATCGCTTTAAACGTTGCTTGATACTGTATAGTGCGCTGTAATATAATCAGGCTACTTTTGGATTATATTAGTTGAACGACTTTCAGCTGACGAAAAACTGAACAATTAGGAAATATTAGTAGATTTGTGCGCTTTTAATGCAACTTGAAAGAAGAGAAGTTTCTCTGAAGATAAATACACACTAATGGATATTATATAATCAATAATATCCAAATAAATTGATCAGTTACTACCCAAGCATTTTTAATGCATAACTGGAGAATTTATGTGAAGATATAATATGTAATATATTCATGCATTGGACAAGCTTTAGTGTGTTTTGGTATAAAAGCGTTAATCATCTGTATAAATGAATGAATAAATAGTCGCTTTTTCCTGGCAGGTCTGAGTATGATCAGGGATAATCGAGAAGCGTCTAGTTAGACTTTACTGAAAGCACTGATAAAAATACATTTTGTGCATTTCAAAGCCACTGGCCTGAAAGACACGAGAAGTCAACAGATAAAGGAGCTTCCAAATGTGCGTATCTTTCCATTAGTATTTTATACTGGATTTAGACTTATTCTACATAAGAGGTGCATGAAAGTGGCATCGGCCATCGTTCTTTCACATATTATTCAGTTTGCAAAGTCTGAAAACGTTTTGATCCCGCTACAAAGCCTTTACAGTCCAATGACAAATATTTCACAAACAACTATTAAAGCGGCGCCCAGCATGAAGAAGAAAACAAATTAACATGCATAGTTTTGCTCATTCCAGTGCTGATCAATCAATCGATGAATAACCAAGCAGCTGTATTCTTTTCCTAATTCTTTTATAGGAAATTTCATTTAAGAAAATGCTATTCACCCGCTGCTTGATACCATTTATTATTCAAACCAAGCATTCTTGCAATAAAAGCAAACTGAAATCGATAGTGAAGTACATATGATTAAAACAAATGCATAATAAAATCTATCATACATGAACAAACAGATGAAATGAGTAGAAGAAACAACACGATCACGATGGAAGAGTCTGCGCAAGTTCTGCTCAGCGTCACGGTTTCAGACAAAAGCGGCTTCAAATGCTGGATACTGGTATAGTTGGTCAAACCACATCCACCGCAGCGTTATTATCCTGCCTGTCTCTTTGACTCACTGGAATGCACAATATCTTATTTCTGAGAAATTAGACACCATAGGATGCTAAATTAGTGACAGAAAGCGTAAAATAAGTTCATTATTTATTAATAAGACCTGCTGTTTTCCTGTTTGTATTACTATAAAAGCTGAATAATATGGAGCATTATAGAAATTCTTTTTATCCCGTCGTATGTTCTTGTACAATTGCATTTCTTAGTAAATCCCTGTGTTGGACTGATGATTATAACAATATTTCATTAACAAGCAATTTTTAATGATCAATGACAGCTCTACTATTGAGTTTTGCTGAGCACCGAGTTCGAGTCAAAGTTTGTGCACACCCGCCCTCTAATTGGCAACAGAAAGGACACAACTAGCTGATAACTGTTTATAGAGCGATTCATTTTATTACCCGAAACCATAATCCACTGTTTGACGGTTCTACAGCACAAAAGGAAAGGCACCACACCATATATGTTAAACCACATATTATTCATTACGCAGGATGAGAAAACAATCTCTCTTGTTGCTCTACTAGAAACATTTGACCACAAAACAAGTATTTTATCTTAAATCATTAAATGCTCCGTTTGGTACGGACCTATTTACAATTACTTTGGCAAACAAATTTAATTTTCTTTTATAGTATCCTTGTCATAGGGAATACTATACGTTGAAGTACTAATTATAATTAACATGTATTTAGTAATTGGTTTGATCCCAGCATGTAATTATGCAAGGAATTAACTGCTACAATAGTAAATTAAATGTAATATGTGCAACAAGACACCTTAATATAAAGCTTATTACCTTTGTAAATAGAAAATATTTATATTCATAGTATACATTATAAAAACATTTGGTCAATTTTTATTGTTATTTAATATTTGCCTTTACACACTACAGTATGCAATTTAATTTTAAATCATCATAATAATAATAATAATAATAATAAAAACGTATTTTCTAATAAAGAAAAAATAAATAGGTATTACTGAATACCATCGCGTGATCTTTAATTTGCATGTTTCTCTAGCTGGAATCTTTTTCTCGACTCAGTGATCCATTTCTACCTCCTCTTCATCATCCCTCCTCTTCCCCATCCTCTCCACTCTCCATCTTACTCTTCCCTCCCATCTGCTTGTCCATAGTTTCACCAGCTGTAGCTGATTCTCTCCAGCTCCTGCAGTCGTCCACCAGCTCCTTGCAAACCTCTAAGTCTTGGCATGGCTTCAGTCTTGGCGCCCTTGCATCCCAGCGAGCCCTTGGCGAAAGCGTCGAGAAGAGGCGAGAAAGAGGCCCGACATAGCGCCGGTGGTGACACTGATGCGCCTACAGCAGCTTTGGCGGCTCCTCAAAACCACGCGCTTCAAACACCTGGGCAGTGTGATAAGGTTTCTCGTGTTCACCAGCAGCGCTTTCCAGCCAGCCGCCCCACTCGCTGACGTGCGCCCGTTTCGGTTCAAACCGTTTGAGATGTATCCACGTGCAACAAAGTTCCACTCCAGAAGTCTCCATCCCAGCTGCAGGCGCAAGCGGTCAGGAGAGTCAGGCGGCGGAATATTGCATGAACATGCTTCCAGATGACAAATCCATGCAGACAGACTACTAACTCATGGTATACCGTGACAAATCAATCTGTATTATTTTTAAACTAACCATTTAACATGACTGTAGTAAAAACTGCATTACCACTATTCTGCAGAAACAAGCCTCCACTTATCAGAGAGGGCTGCGAGAAGCCGTCTCTATCTCAAATACTTGAGCATTTCTATATACTTCAGTAGTTTGCAGATGTAACGTCTTTTAACTGTTCCATCTGTTCTAATTAAACAATAAAAGAAAAATCTAACATGCCAATAAATGCAAAAAGTAAAATAAGCACCAAAATCACACAGGAAAAAGGAAATAAATAAATACTATAATCTCTATCAAAGTTAGAACATATATTATTATAACTATTTACATAGAAATGCTTTGGCTACTTTGAAAATAAACTGTAAAAACAACACAAAGTAGACACTTACATATGACCAACAAAACTAAAACAACTCATTTAAAATGTTTCCAAGACCAAGGCACTACAGGCAAAATAGGCAGTTTTGGCTAAATCAGTTGTATTTTACATATTCTATGTATTATTAATGTGCATGTCTTGATTAAAAGAAATAAATACATTTACAAAACAAAATTAGTGCACACACAAGACATACTATTTAAGCATTTAGTATAAAGTAAAAGCATATTAATAGTGAAAAAATTATAAGCTAAAAAGACAGAATATAGTATTGATGTAAAATAAATACATTTGCATCACCATATAAATTGAAGCGATTCTTGCCAATATCTTTGATTTCCTGCTGATAGTCTTTGAATCATCTTTTCCACCTTCTTCCTGCATCGTGTTGGGTGAGCAGTGTCGGTGATGTTGCGAAGCGAAGTCGCGCCAGCGATCGCGACACAATGCCCACAGCTGTGGCGATGAGGGCGTCCGGAATGTGAAGGGGCGCAGAACCAGGCCAGTGATGGTGGTGATGCTGCCGGCGACGCTGGCCACCCCGCCCGCTCGCTTCGTCCTGCGTTTTCTTGTAGAAGCTGTCGTCATGTACGCTCCAGTAGCGCTGCGTGGTCGCAGCTGCAGCGTGGCTCGCTGAGACAGCAGGTGGACAAATAACGCTTGCCATGGCGCGGATTAGCGGCCGATTGCTCTGAGAGACAATACAAGAGAGCTATTTTAATAAACACTGTGACCAACAAATTGGGGATCTGCTGGGAACTAATCAGCCTTGACTGTAAACTATCAGGGTTCCCTATCATTCAATGAGTTAGGATAACATTGAAAAACCTCCAGAGTGACTGCAACCCTCTTCAGGATGGCAGGGGGAAACAAAGACTTCCATGGAAGAATACACATACAGGATCCTCAGGTCACTACATATGGTACCCAGTTCTCTACGGTTCTCTCACAGAGTTGCGTCCTGAAGCTGGAACTCTTAAAACAGCTCACTTTCATTCTACATCCTTCTAAACACTTCTAATAGAAGGAGTTTTGTTCTCCTGCGAGTCACTAGGTCTCCTAGGTACCCGAATATTTTACTGCTGGGCGGACCAAGGAGCAAATTTGCCCCAACTTCGCCTCTCACTCGCCAGGGTGGGGCGAGCAGCCATTGGACAAAATGGGTTTACTCACGTCCTGGCTATTGGCTGTCATAAGTTGGATTCTAAACATAATTTCCAACGCTTAAGACTACTCGTTTGCTCTGCATGCCGGGCACCTCATAAATTATTCTGTCTCGGACAACAATGCTCTCGTTCTCAACAGAAAGTGCAAACACTGCTTGAAAAATGTAAATTGGATAGTGCATGTGAAGAGTGATCGGTTTGTGGGTTCCAGAGCCCAGACATTTGTCAGTCTTTCTGGAGTACTCTGCTTAAATATGGGCATGAGTTACACTGGAAATAATCCTGACCAATCAGCAAATGAAGAGACCTTCAAATCAGGACGACACACCCCCTTGAGAGTCTTTTAGAGAATACCTTTGGCTCAAAGCCTTTATCCATTGAGAAGCATCCTTGAGTCGCTTCCTGTTAAAGTAAACCAACGCTGTATAAAGGCTGTATCAGAGTACCAAGCCTATAATGAGTCAGTCATAAGACTGGTGTTCTAGATGAAGTTTGGACCTGATGCTGTGTCATGTCCACTTACTAACCTTTTGCAGGGCTGCTGGATAAAGGGCTGGCTGCCACTTTAAGAGTACCACTCCTCTCCCCATATCCCCTGCAGGCAAGCTGGTTATATTGCTTACTAGCTCGAGGAGTACAGTAATGTCATGTTCTTATTAGTGCTCCAAGACTGGGCTTTAGGCCAGAGATGCCTGTGTGATCATGGTGTGTAATTTCCCCAAAGTACAAAGGTGTACCTGGATCAACATTCCTAGTTGTTCCTGGAACAACATTCAATCAACCAGTTAGATTTGAGAATCTTTTCAGAAATATTTGTTTAAGACTATGATCAGGTTCTACCCCCTTGGTAATCCGCTATCATTTTCCCACTGATTGCTAAGGAATATATTTTGGGTGGGTTTACGTTTGAGGTTAGGGGTAGGGATTAGGATAAGTCTGTTACCCAGACCAGTAAAAGTGTTGATCCGGGATCATGCCTTACTTAGCAAACTCCACGGCAACCTATACAAGTGATTGGATGTTATATCTCAGGAATCGAGTTACATCCAGTAATGTTCGTAATATCAAAGAAAATATATTGCACTATATACAACACTAAGAAGGAGTCTTTTAAAGGAAAATGCAATGCTCAAAAATAATCTTTCCTCACCGTTCTCCATCTTCCTCATTAAACTGTTTGACTCATTCCATTCCTCCTTCTGAGAAATAAAACAAAAACCTATCTCTGTAAAATGAAATACAGCGATATCACACAAGCTTAAAACATACCTTCCACTGTTGTCCACCAGGCCAGC